>NW_027602920.1:0-25000 GCF_053455715.1 Rhinoraja longicauda
GCATTTTGCCTGTTCAGTTTTAGTCACCCTGCTACAGGAAAGACATCATTAAGCTGGAAAGAGTGCAGAGAAGATTTTCTCTGGAGCACAGGAGACTGAGGGGTGGGTGATCTTAGAGAGGAGAATTAGGATAGGGTGATCGAGAACCAGAAGGTAGAAGGGAATAAATTAATAGGAACCTGAGGGGCAACTTTTTAACAGAAAGGGTGGTTGGTATCTGGGAACGAACTGCCAGAGGATGTAGTTGAAGTTGTTCAATAACAACATTTGGACAGGTACATGGATAGGAAAGGTTCAGAGATAAATGGACCAAATGGGACTTGCTTAGATGAGATGTGCCGAAGGGCCTGTTTCCGTGCTGTGCCACTGCATGACTCTGAAACAATGAAGGGTTAGGATGGAGTGAATGTGGGCAGAGTGTGGGGAAGAGCAGAACTGGAGGCCATCAGCAGTAAACAGCCGTTGGGACCTCAGAGGGACATGGCTTTGCTCAGAAAGAGGTGAGTGGTGGACTCACTGCTCTCAGTGCGGGTTGAGGGCACAGTAGAAGTAGATTTAGAGGGAGGTGGGACATTCTGAGAGGTGAGGAGAGTAGGGACAGCAGGACAAGACGGGCCGAATGGCCTGTTATGTAATTCCAGTGTAATCCAATGGAGAGCTGCATGCTGGAGAATCTCTTTCCCTGCTTGGTCTGGGGTTAAGTTGTGGTGTCTGTGTCTCAGAGCTGGGCTTTCACCGACTCCTTTCTCCACCCCTCAGTATGTGGCCAGGACAGGACTGGGAAATACGTCGTGGCCGTGATTGTTCTTGCCGTCGTCCTTGGTGTCGTTACTGTTCCTGTCATCACCGCCGCAATCTTCTGGGCAGCGCGATGTCGCGGCAAACGAGGTGCGAGGCGATCTGGAAAATGTCCGAATGTCTTCACTGGCATTTACTCATGAGAGAGAGAGAGAGAGCGAGAGAGGGAGAGGGAGGGGAGGTACCCACTGCGTCAGCCTGAAATCAGGGCCCTCTCCAACTAGGGGTGCCAACTATCTCACTCCCAAATAAGGGACAAGTTGACGTCATCGCCCTGCGCCATGTGTGACCTCACCCAGCCAGTGGCCACGTGCTCCCGCTCCATCAATAGCGGCCGTCCGTGTCGGAAGGCGGGTTGCTATGGAACCATCGTTAGGTGGCGCCTGGGCCTCCGGACCTACACTGTCCGGATCTACACTGTCCAGACCTATAGCGGCCCAGGCGCCTACACTGTCCGGGCCTACACTGTCCAGGCATACAGTGTCCGGGCCTACACTGTCCAGGCATACAGTGTCCGGGCCTACAGCGTCCGGGCCTACAGTTTCCGGGCCTACAGCGCCCCCCGGTCCTAACACGGGACAAGGGCGGTCCCGTACGGGACAAACCAATTTTGCCCAAAATACGGGATGTCCCTGCTAATACAGGACAGTTGGCAACCCTACACATAACCCCCCTTCCCATTGCTACCACTGTGTTTGGAAGAGGGGCAGCACAGATTGCCCAAGTATCCTGGAGCTGATATTTATACCTCATCCACATCAGCATAAACAACATCATCTGGGAACAATCTCAGTGCTGCCCACAATCCCATTCACTCTCATTGTCCACAAGCCCCATGGGCACAAACCCATCCCCATTCACTCCACACTCCCCATGGTAACAAACCCGTCCCCATTCACTCCACACTTCCCACAAACGCAAACCCATCCCCATTCCCTCCCTCCACACTCCCCATGGACACAAACCCATCCCCATTCACTCCACACTCCCCATGGACTGAAAATGCCACCCCATTCCCTCTCACTATCCACACTCCCAAGGGACCCATCTCCTCCCCATTCCCTCCCACTACACTGCACATGGACTGAAACTCTCTCCCATTCCCCACACTCCAAATGGACTTGACCTCCTCCCCATTCCCTCCCACAACCCACAACTTCCCATTCTCTCCCTCTGCCCACACACTCCACAGACCCGAACCCTCCCCTATTCCCTCCCCCACACTCCCCAAGCACCGGCGGTCACAGTGGCTTAGCGGTAGAGTTGCTGTCTTACAGCGAATGCAGCGCCGGAGACCCGGGTTCAATCCCAACTGTAGGTACTCTCTGTGCGGAGTTTGTACGTTCTCCCCGTGACCTGCGTGGGTTCGCTCCAAGATCTTCGGTTTCTTCCCACACTCCAAAGACGTGCAGGTTTGTAGGTAAATTGGTTGGGTAAATGTAAAAATTTGTCACTAGTGTGTATAGGATAGTGTTAATGTGTGGGGATCGCTGGTCGTTAATGGACCCGATGGGCCGAAGGGCCTGTTTCTGCGCTGTATCTCTAAACTAAACCCAAACTCCTCCCCAAACTCTAGCCACTGCTCATCAAACCAAACTCATCAGGAATTTTCTCACTCAGAATAATTACAGTGGGAGAAAAGGTGAATACGGTCATGTGAGAGGAGTAGAAATAGGCCATTTGGCCCATCAAGTCTACTCTGCCATTCAATCATGGCTGATCTATCCCTCCTAACCCCATTCTTCTGCCTTCTCCCCGTAACCTCTGACACCCGCACTGATCAATGGGAAGAGACATGGAAAGGAGGAGAAATAGGGAAATGGAAGGTGTGTGTCAGAGAATTAATGTGGGAGGGAGGGAGGGGATGAGGGAGGGGATGAGGGAGGGAGGGAGGGAGGCGCGATGGTGTGAAAGAGGTTGAATGAGGAAGATGGATACGGGGAAAGAATAATGAAAAGAATGAGGAAGAGTGAGAGGGAGAGAGAAGGATGAATGAAGGAATTCCAGAAGAAAGAGAGATCGGAGACAGGCAAAGAGGAAAGTGAGCAGTCTGAATGAAATTCTGTCTTCCAGAAAGTTCCGTGGCACAGCCGAAGGAGCAGAAAGCTGAAGATGGGCCGGTGGAGTCGCCCTATCAGGTTGGCACTGTTGTGGCAAAGAGGCAGGTCGGCGTTTGTCTCCTTGTTGTCCCTCCACACCAGCACTGCCCCTCAGATACTAACTCCATGACCGCGGCCATCTGCACCTCACGCTGCCTCGGCAAGGCCAGCAGCATAATCAAGGACCAGTCTCACCCCGGCCACTCCCTCTTCTCCCCTCTCCCATCGGGCAAGAGGTACAGAAGTGTGAAAACGCACACCTCCTGATTCAGGGACAGTTTCTTCCCGGCTGTTATCAGGCAACTGAACCATCCCACCACAACCAGAGGGCAGTGCTGAACTACTATCTACCTCATTGGTGACCCTCGGACTATCCTTGCTGGCTTTACCTTGCACTAAACATTATTCCCTTATCATGCGTCTATACACAGTAAATGGCTCGATTGTCATCATGCATTGTCTTTCCGCTGACTGGTTAGCACGAAACAAAAGCCTTTCACCGTACCTCAGTACTCGTGACAATAAACTAAACTGAACTAAATTCTCTCCCCCCTCCCAGTGTCGGGCACCAACCACCTCCCCCACTCCTGCCCACCGAACCCACGCCTCCCAAATCACCGTCCCCACCCCCCCGTCACCGTCTCTGCCCCAGGATACTGACCCCCGCACCCACCACCACCACACTGAATCCTTACGTCACATCCCACTCTGCCCACTGAGACTGGCCCACAATGTTCATAAGTGATGGGAGCAGAATTAGCCCATTCGGCCCATCAAGTCCACTCCGCCGTTCAGTCATGGCTGATCTATGTCTCACTCCTAACCCCATTCTCCTGCCTTCTCCCCGTAACCCCTGACACCTGCACTAGTCAAGAAATAATTTAATATGTCCACTGACTTGGCCTCCACAGCCGTCTGAGGCAATTATTCCCACAGATTCACCACCCTCTGACAAAAGAAATTCCTCCTCATCTCGTTCCTGAAGGAACTTCCTTTAATTATGAGGCTGTGGCCTCTGGTCCCAGACTCCCCCACTAGTGGAAACATCCTCGTACCCCACTCCCCCGCTCCGTCCCGTTCCACGTACTGAACATCACCAACCCTGTCCCTGCCCCACTCCCCCGCGGCTAGAACATTATCCTGTGCCTCCACACCTCAACATTCACTCCCCTGTAAACCTCCCCCCCCCTTAGCTCAGTGAAAGTCCCTCCACCCCCAGACTGTGTAACCAACTCTGTCCCCTACACCCCTCCCTGTCTCTGTAACCCCCTCCCCTCCGGCCCCTACACCCCTCCCTGTCTCTGTAACCCCCTCCCCTCCGGCCCCTACACCCCTCCCTGTCTCTGTAACCCCTTCCCCTCCGTCCCCGACACCGTGGGCTGTTTATTCTGTTCCTGTAACCGGTGTTTCTCTCCTCACAGGAGCTGCTTCTCGGCGAGCGGGATCTGTACAGCGACCTCAACCTCAGACACAAATGAGCCGCTGCTCAACCCCTCTCAGTGTGTACCCGGCCTCCGCCCACTTTTTCTGTTGTTTCTCTCTGCCCATCTCTCTCTCTCTCTCTCTCTCTGTCTCTCTCTCTCTCTCTCTCTTCCCTCACTTTCTCCAACCAACCTCCCTTCCATTGACTTAAGGAGACGAACAGGGAAAGTTTTCTTTACACAGAGAGTGGGTGTCCAGAACGTGCTGTCAGGGGGGCACGGTGACGCAGCGGTAGAGTCGCTGCCTTACAGCGAATGCAGCGCCGGAGACCCGGCTTCGATCACAACTAAGGGGGCTGTCTGTACGGAGTTTGTACGTTCTCCCCGTGACCTGTGTAGGTTCTCTCCGGTTTACTCCGACACTCCAAAGACGTACAGGTTTGTAGGTTAATTGCTTGGTAAATGTAAAAAGTGTCCCTAGCGTGTGTATGATAGTGTTAGTGTGTGGGGATCGCTGGTCGGCGCGAACTCGGTGGGCCGAAGGGCCTGTTTCTGCGCTGTATCTATAAACTAAATTAAGCTAAAAGGTGGTGGTGGAAGCAGACACCAGTAGTGACATTTAAGAAGCTTTTTACGTGGATATGGAGGGATACGAGTTGTTCAGGTAGAGATTAGTTTAACTTGGTATCATGTTCAGCACGGGCATTGTGGGCCGAAGGGCCTGTTCCTGTGCGGCACTGTTTTACGTTCTATGAGTGCATGCGTCTCCACAGACGCTGCCTGACCCGCTGAGAGTTGCAGCATTTAGTGTTTTTATTTCAGATTTCCAGAGTCTGCAGTTTGTTGATGTCTGATTTGCATCTTATTCAGAGTTTAATCCCCAGCTGGGCTACACAAGTGGCCCACAGACCGTACCCCATCCAGCAGCGCTCCCTGTTCACACACGGGACGCCAGCCAACACCGCAGAGCCTCAGTGACCCAGATACTGACCCGTCGGGGTGACCGAGAAATCCGTGCCGGGTTATCGCAGTTTCACTGTGTGTGGGAGGGGAAAGGGGCAAGTCAAGAATTTAGGGCCAGAATGATCTGCAAAGTGGCACAGAGTCAGAGAGCATCGTTACTGCTCCCTCCCCGTCTTCCCCCTCTCCCCCGTGTACTGTCACTCCCACTCCCCCTCTCTCTGTGCACTGTTACCCCCACTCCCCCACTCGCCCTGTTCTGTTACTCTCACTCCCCCTCTCCTCCTGTACTGTTATTGTGGGAAGAACTGACCTGTTGTGTCTTGTGATGAACATGGGCAGCACGGTACTGTGGGAATAGAGTGGCACGGTGGTGCGCCGGTAGAGTTGCTGCCTCACAGATTACTTCTGCGGTGAGGAAGAGACCGTGTACCATTTGTACTTACGGTGTGAGAGGTTGCAGCCCGTGTTCGAGTGTCTAAAGGGGCTGCTCCCCAAGTTTTGGCTCCATTTTAGTCCTGTGCTCCTGATTTCTGGGCACCCGGTACAGAGGGGGGGAGGGTCGGGAGGGACGGTGGGGTCTCCCTGTCGGTCTGCACCTGGGCCTGGCCAAGACGGCCATTTGCGGGTCCAGGCAGCGGGTAGTCGACGGCCGCACCGGGGTCGACTGCCTGCCCCTCTTCCGTGCCATCGTCCGTGCCCGCGTGTCCATGGAGAGGGAACACCTGGTGTCCATGGGGCCACTGGAGCCTTTACGTGAACGCTGGTCGCCAAGGGACGTCGAGTGTATTATTGATAAAGTTGGCGATGTATTAGTTTGATGTTTGTTTGTTTGTAAACTGCCAATATCGGCAGCCTTTGACCGTGTTACCCTTTTGTATGTTTGTTTTGTTTTCTGAATAAAAGCTTTCGTATATATTTTAAAAAAGAGACCCGGGTTTGATCCTGACTACAGGTGCCGTCTGTACGGGGTTTATACGCTAACTCCGTGACCGCGTGGGTTTTCTCCGGGTGCTCCGGTTTCCTCCCACACTCCAAAAACGTGCAGGTTTGTAGGTTAATTGGCTGCAGTAAATTGTCCCTCATGGTGTAGGATAGTGCTTGTGTGTGGGGTGATACATGGTGATCCCTGGTCCCTGCCTCAACTACCTCCTCTGGCAGCTTGTTCCATCCGTGGGCTGAATGGCCTAATTCTGCTCCTATCACTTATGACCTTCGTCAGCTTGACGGCAGCTGAATCCAATCCCCTCCATTAGAGTCGGAAGACAGGTCCCGACCCGAACCGTCGTCTATCCATGTCCCCCACAGATGCTGCCTGACCCGCTGAGTTACTCCAACGCTGTGTATTTTATTTGTAATCCAGCATCTGCAGTTCCTTGTGTCTCCGCTCCATTTCCTGACGCTGCCCTCGCCCTCCCTCCCGCCCGCACTCACCGGGGTCCCACACACACACGCACTCGTCGCCTAAAGCGGGAACCTCACGGCTGCCGGAGGAGCAGGGACCATGTCACAAGAGCATCGGACACAGACTGGGGAAACAGCTTGCATGAGCCGCGTGTGTATTGATGCAGCGCTGCAGAGGGTGAAGCCGGCCGGCTGAACAAAGCGCATAAATACTGGACGGTGCATGTGTGCAGGCGCTGCAGCGGCAGGGGTGGAGCGCCGAGCGCTGGGAAGGTTTGGTGATGAGGCAGGAGGGGATTACACAGTGACCAGCGCCGTGCGTCCACTGAGCCGCTGCACTTCCCATCAGCAACAACAGGGAACATGATGCACGGAGCTCCCAGGAGTTGATGCAACCGCCATTAAAAATACTCCAATCACATTCATTCACAACACAATTACTTTAATAACATTAGAATAACATGAACAGATTTAGCCGGGACAACGCGGGTGCTGGTCAATCGCCTCACACAGAAATATTTTAAATACAACGCCGAATAATACAAATTAAAACACATTTCGGGTCTCAAACCTCCGTTAAATAAATCACATCAACCAACACAACCAACGATTCAATTTACAAACTCACCTTCTCCTTATACTTCGAACAACACTTTAAACGTTCAAACTCCAGTGTCAGCATTTTACTGATCACCGCTTCAAGAAATCTCACAGGAATAAAGTGAAACCTGCAGGGACCAGCAGTTTGATCAAAGTAACCGGAGCAATGAGCCCACGGCACAGAACGGTTCTCCTGACTTGCAGCAACAATAAACGTGGCTTGTTTATCAATCGCCGTGTTGATGAACTCAGTGCGAGAACCAGACTGCATCACGACAGCACAGTCAGAATATCCCAGTGGGGGCAGTCTATCCCAGTCGGAAGATGCAGTCTGGAGAGGCTCGGACATGCGGCAATGATACCCGTCCCTGGTCCCCAATTCACACAGGGAGTGGGAACCACGGACCCATCCCTTATACCCCAGACTTCTCCACACAAAGTATCACCATAAAGAGGGAAATACAGCAAGTGCCAAAATTGATACTGATTAGAAACATAAATAAATACTCAACGTAATTCAAAAGGAAATAATTGAAATAATATAAAATAAAATAATATAAAGGAAATGATAACACTGACAATTGGTGAACTTTTACTGTTCTACACAGGCTCTCAGGTGAACAGTGAAAGCTGCTGTGTCCTTAAAAACATTCCCACACACGGGGCACGTTTCACGGCAGGTGTGAGCTTTCTGCTGAGAGAGATTAAAAAAGCTCTTCCCACAGACAGAACATGTCAAGTCAAGTCAAGTCAATTTTATTTGTATAGCACATTTAAAAACAACCCACGTTGACCAAAGTGCTGTACATTTGATTAGGTTCCAATGTGTACGGCCTCTCTCCGGTGTGGGTCCGCTGGTGTCGTTGGAGGTTCCCTGAGTGTGCAAAGCTCTTCCCACAGACAGAACATGTGTATGGCCTCTCTCCGGTGTGGGTCCGCTGGTGTAGATGGAGAGTCCCTGCCTGTGCAAAGCTCTTCCCACAATCAGAACATGTGTACGGCCTCTCTCCGGTGTGGGTCCGCTTGTGTAGATGGAGGCTCCCCGAGTATGCAAAGCTCTTCCCACAGACAGAACATGTGAACGGCCTCTCTCCGGTGTGAGTCCGCTGGTGTTTCCGGAGGTCCCCTGAGTATGCAAAGCCCTTCCCACAGACAGAACATGTGTACGGCCTCTCTCCGGTGTGGGTCCGCTGGTGTCGGTGGAGGTGCCCTGCCTGTGCAAAGCCCTTCCCACAGACAGAACATGTGTACGGTCTCTCTCCGGTGTGGGTCCGCTGGTGTCGGTGGAGGCTCCCTGCCCGCGTGAAACACTTCCCACATTCTGCACATTCATGCCGTCTCTCCGTTATTCGTCTTGGAATATCACCTGACTTCCCTATTGCCCTCCTTCCATCAGATGGTGTGAACGGACTCTGCTCACGTTTACTTTGTGGATCTGTGTCCACTCTGGGGGAAGAAGATTGACCAGCTGGCGTTGGTCTGGAGGCTTCAGGATGCCTTCTTAAGTGCCTTGTAAGGTACTCCGCCGTGGTGAATGCTATAGTGCAGTGAGGGCAGGGATGACAGTCTCCTTGGGTCACGCCGTCTACCGCTGGAGAAGGAAACAGAAATGATCACTTTCAGCAAAAAATCCACACTCTGATTTGGAAGACAGATTAGTAAATGCTTCAGTGTTAATGGAGCTGTTCGGAGATGTTAATTGAAATAATTTACAGGAGTGACTAGTGAAAGATTGTGGGGAGGAGGGAGTTATCAATCACCAGATGATTCTGATAAAGACTCGAGGGGGATGGATTCTGTCTTTGATATCCCCCAAGGAACAAGGTACAAGTCAGTAAGTTTTTAAGAATTCTTCTAACCCAGTGTGATAACTGGCTTGTTAAAATGGGCAAGTGAAAAGCAAAGTGCAGATGTCAAATAACATCATGAGCTGGGAGTTGCTGAGGACGACAGCAGGGCAAAGGGGCTGACTGCATCTTTGTAAATGCTCAGTGATTCAGCGTGAGTTGCTCCAAGGATGTTTTGAATAAAATCAGTGCATCCACAAAGTTTTTGTGCTTCTGACACCTGCGACATCATTCAGCACAATTCTCTGCACTTCACTATTCTGCAAATTTCTCATCCTTGCTACAACTGCTGCTTTGTTTTTGATCATAGTTTCTGACGTGCCACTTTAAACACCCGTAATTATTTTACAGTAAATTAGTTAAAGTTTGATTGTGTTGAACTTCACCACCAATTTCCATCCTGCACTCAAATTCACTTGGACCATCTTTGACACCACCCTCGCCTTTCTTGATCTCAGTCTCCATCACAGGCTGACATCTATTACAAACCCACTGACAGTCCACAACTACCTTGTCTACACTTCTTCCCACCCTGCTTCCTGCAAAGACTCCATCCCCTACTCCTAATTCCTCCGTCTACGCCACATCAAGATGAGGGGTTCCCTACCAGGACATCTGACATGTCCTCATTCTTTAGGAAATGGAGGTTCCCCTCTCCCATCATAGATGAGGACCTCACTCGTGTTTCCTCGGTACCCCACAGCTCTGCCTTCCTCCCCTCTCCCTATTCGTAACAGAGACAGAGTCCCGCTAGTCCTTACCTTTCACCCCATCAGCCCTCGCATACAACACATAATCCTCCGACATTTTCGCCACCTCCAACGGTATCCCACCACTAGTCACGTCTTCCCATCTCCACCCCTTTCCGCCTTCCACAGAAACCGTTCCCTCCGCAACTCCCTGGTTAATTGGGCCCTTCCCACCCAAACCACCCCCTCCCCAGGTACCTTCCCCTACAGGAGATGCAACATCTGCCCCAATACCTCCTCCTTCAAATCTGTCCAGGCACCCCAACAGTCCTTTCAGGTTGGGCAGAGGTTCACTTGCACCTCCTCCAACCTCATCTACTGTGTTCAAGATGTGGACTCTTATACATCGGCAAGACCAAACATCGTTTTGCTGAACACCTTCACGCAGTCCGCCTGAACCTACCTGATCTCCTGGTTGCTAAACACTTTAATTCTCCTACCCATTCCCACACTGACCTTTCTGTCCTAGGTCTCCGCCATTGTCAGAGTGAGGTTAAACGCAAATTGGAGGAACAGCATCGCATATTTTGCTTGGGAAGCTTGCAGCCCAGTGGTATGAATATTGATTTCTCTAACTTCAAGTAACCCCGGCATTCCCTTTCTCTCTAGCCGCTATTTAATTAAAAATGGCTGCCGTGTTGAACTGTATGAATATTTATAAACATCAAGAGAAAAATCATGACCATGGAATATAATTTTGCATTTAGTAATACCAAGCATGATGTAATGCAGAGTATGTTTAAAGGTAACAGTGCTGTTGTGCATGGAGTCAACTCCAAGAAAAGTGTTTTGAAGGATAAAAGTAACAGTCTATTATGTGAACTTATGAAGCATTTGTAACAAGGCAGATGAATTAAGACCATTGACATAGGTGCAGGAGTAAGCCATTCGGCCCTTCGAGCCAGCACCACCATTCAATGTGATCATGGCTAATCATCCACAATCAGTTCCCTGTTCCTGCCTTCTCCCCATATCCCTCGATTCCGCTAGCCCCAAGAGCTCTATCTAACTCTCTTTTGAATGCAGCCAGTGAATTGGCCTCCACTGCCTTTTGAGGCAGAGAATTCCACAAATTCACAACTCTATGGGTGAAAATGTTTTTCCTCATCTCGGTTCTAAATGGTCTACCCCTTATTCTTAAACTGTGGTCCCTGGTTTTGGACTCGCCCAACATCATAGAAACATCTAAAATAGGTGGAGGCCATTTGGCCCTTCAAGCCATTTGGCCCTTCACAGTGCTCATGGCTGATCATCCACAATCATTAACCTGTACCTGCCTTCTCCCCATATCTCTGGATTCCACTAGCTCTACCGAACTCTTAAATTCATTCAGTGAATTGGCCTCCAGTGCCTGCTGTGGCAGAGAATTCTACAAATTCACAACTCTCTGGGTGAAAAAGTTTCTTCTCACCTCAGTTTTAAATGGCCTCCCCTTTATTCTTAGAATGTGTCCCCTGGTTCTGGACTCCCCCAACATTTGGGATGTCAGGTTAACTGGTCTATAATTCCCCGTTTCCTCTCTCGCTCCTTTCTTGAAAAGTGGGATAACATTAGCTACCCTCCAATCCACAGGAACTGATCCTGAATATATTGAACATTGGAAATTAATCACTAATGCGTCCATGATTTCTAGAGCCACCTCCTTGAGTACCCTGGGATGCAGACCATCAAGCCCTGGGGATTTATCAGCCTTCAGTCCCATCAGTCTACCCAATCCTATTTCTCGCCTAATGCAAATTTCTTTTAGTTCCTCTGACTCCCTTGATACTCTGTCCACTAGTGCATCTGGAAGATTGTTAGTGCCTTCATTAAAGAAGACAGGTCCAAAGTACCTGTTCAAATCTTCAGCCATTTCCTTGTTACCCATAATAATTTCACCCGTTTCTGCCTTCAAGGGACCCACATTTGCCTTTACTAATCTTTTTCTCTTAACATACCTAAAGAAGCTTTTACTATCCTTCTTTATATTCTTGGCCAGCTTCGCTTCCTACCTCATCTTTTCAGCCCATATTGCCCTTTTTGCCGTCTTCTGTTGTCCTTTGAAAGTTGCCCACTCCTCTGGCTTCCCGCTACTCTTTGCTATCTTATACATCTTTTCTTTTCGTTTTATTCCATCTCTAACTTCCCTTGTCAGCTACGGTTGCCTCCTACTCCCGTTAGAATCTATCTTCGCCTTTGGAATGAAATGATCCTGCATCTTCTGGATTATGCCCAGAAATTCCTGCCATTGCTGTTCCACCGTCATTCCTGCTAGGATCCCTTTCTATTTCACCTTGGCCAGCTCTTCTCTCATGCCTTCATAGTCCCCTTTGTTCAACGGCAACTCCGACACTTCTGATTTAACCTTCTCCCGCTCAAATTGCATATTAAAACTAATTATATTACAGTCACTACCTCCAAGCGGTTCCTTTACCTTGAGTTCCCTTATTAAATCTGTTTCAATGGACAACACAAAATCCAGAATTGCCTTCTCCCTGGTAGGCTCCAATACAAGCTGTTCAAAGAATCCATCTTGGAGGCAATCTACAAACTCCCTTTCTTAGGGTCCTGTATCATACTGATTTTCCCAGTCTGCCTGCATATTGAAATCTCTTTAACCACCCTAGCATTACCTTTGTTACATGCCAATATTAACTCCTGATGCAACTTGCACCCTATATCCAGGCTACTGTACCTTTATTACTTGCCAATTTTAACTCCTGATGCAACTTGCACCATATAACTATGCAAAAAGAAAAGCGATTTAATAAAGTATACAATGTAGAAAAGTAATTGCATGGTTTGTATCTAAACTGCACTTTACCAAATGCAAGACAAGGTTGAGTTGGCCGGACTAATATAATTTTACATGAGTGCAACTGTGATGAACAGATTTGGCTCAGGGAATGATGTGGTGGAATAAGAGAGAAGGTTAATCAAAAATGTCAAAGAAAGAGAGCATTTCACAAAAGGGAAATCAAATATTTGTGTTGTCAAATTCAATCTTCATATAGAAAGGAATAAAATGCTGAATTCGTGGGAAAATGAATTTGAAACTGAAATGAGTCTGGAAACGTTCTATCCAAGATGAATGCTGGTAATCCCAGCAAGTCAGAGAAGAATTATGGAAATAAAAACAGTGTTAGCATCTCACATTGAAGTTCCAACAAAGGGTCTTCCTCCTCAAACATTATTTGTGTTTCTCTTTCCACAGATGATGCTGGATATCTTGTGCAACATGACAGAATTAACTGGTAGCTTTGCAATAAAGAATCCTTTGGGACTCCTTGTTTAAATGACAGGAACGTACATTGATCTTATGAGTGATGAAGTGAAAACAGAACATAGAGAATTATATTAAGCCATTTACTGATATATTAAGGTCAGATTGTTTAGATTAGGAAATTAGATGGAAAGTTATGACAGTTGGCAAATAGACATTTTCAAAGACATCTTAGAGCAAGGCACCTGCAATGTTTCCAAGATTATTGCTGACAAGAAGGTAGATGGCAAAATAACTCACAAAATGACATAGATACCCACAAAATGACATAGCAGGAAAAGTTAAAAGACAAGAAGATAAAGAAAGATTAACAATTCATTGTTCTTCCCACAATGTATCACAACAGTTTGATGAATATTTTTGGTAACGTCAGTTGGTCATACTGCACATAGCCCTACATTAATAATACACAAAGCAATACTCTTACATTCACATCCTTTATGATGCCCACAGTTACCAGGAAAGTGCCTACATAAATTGGACATGAACCACACTTTCTTTAAACAGTCACTGTCAGTTTACCGGGGAATCAATGTCAGATTCCAATGTCTGACAAAATTCCAGAAGTTAACATCAAATTTTACGGAAAGTACCAGTGATTAATGTTAAAAGAAAAAATTTCTTCATGAGTGAACAAAATTTTGTGCTGTTGAACCAAAGCCCGCATTGTTCCACCATTGCACTGGCTACCAATGCACCATGCCATCACTTCAATGCTCCTAATGAAATATGGTTGCTTTGAAGAAATAAATTGGTTCCTTTGGACATACACAGGTAATCGTCATTACGGAGCTCCTGTTCTTTTGTATAGATGATCCTCTCTTTATTTCGTAAATTATAAATTATTTTGTCTGTCTGTTTGGTCGTTTCCTCGCTTGTAGATCCCAAAACTGAAAAAAGAAAGCCAAAAATAACCTAATTACATTGTTTCAAGTCAGGTAAGTGGTTGAACTGTAAAATATGGAAGTTAGTTACATAATATGCAACATGTTCTATGAATTGAATTGAAATGACATGGTGGTAGTCAGATGGTCATTATATCATCTCCATCATTTACTGGAATGCACAGGAGTTACTCATTTTGAGTTTTACTTTTACAAACAGAATTACCTGTTGCTCTTTTGATTCTTTTCACCAACACTGTGCCTTCCTTCGTTTCCTCAGCGGCTCCTCCCAAATCTCTTTTGCCCTCCCCTGTAATGACCTGTAAAGAGACATTTTGGTGCAACCTGTGATTCATAAGGACACAAATAAATTGGCTCTACTTCTTCTCGATTATTTCTTCCATCGCATTATTAACTTGGATACTCAAATAAGCTACTAATAAAAGCAGTAACTGCCTTGTGTGCAATATTTCAGTGAACTCTCGTCTTTCATACTCTACTCTAAAAGGAAGTTTGATATTGTCAGCAAATATGGGAAAATGTGGGAACAATTGTTCCTCTTGCAACAATAAAAACTTATTTGCGAATGTTAGCACCTGACTCCAACAGCAGTGATGAAGATTTGTCTAAAAAGCAGTCATTTCTATCTTGTAGAAAATAAAATGCCAATGTAGAGCCACTCTGTTAATTCTCACATGTCCTTTATCCTGGGAATAATTTCTGTTCTTACCTTTACGACGGGCTTTCTTTTCGTATTCTTGCCTTTTGCATTCTTAAAAGGATGCCTAAAGATTCTGACTCCTTAGGAAAAAAAGTGCCACATCAGTGCTGCTTTGGAAAAGCACAGATTGTATCTCAATAGTTTGGCAATTCTGGATATATCTAATGTTTTAGAGTTAAAAATGGAAGCAACATATCACAAAATTAAAAATTAGGAAAAGTAAATTTACATTTCATAAATAACACATTGGGAAAAACATTTCCAATTTAACAAGTATCCTACCACTCCAAAGATAAGAATAAAATCACCCTTGCACCAGATTCCATAGGCTAATAGCCAAATTGATTAGAATCAATTATAGTTGAAAAACTGCATTTAATGTGCAGTTTTGGTCTCCTAACCTGAGGAAAGACGTTCTTGCCTTAGAGGGAGTACAGAGAAGGTTCACCAGATTGATCCCTGGGATGGCGGGACTTACATATGAGGAAAGACTAGATAGACTGGGCTTGTACTCGCTGGAATTTAGAAGACTGAGGGGGGATCTTATAGAAACATATAAAATTCTTAAGGGGTTGGAGAGGCTAGATGCGGGAAGATTGTTCCCGATGTTGGGGGAGTCCAGAACCAGGGGTCACAGCTTAAGGATAAGGGGGAAGTCTTTTAGGACCGAGATGAGAAAACATTTCTTCACACAGAGAGTGGTGAGTCTGTGGAATTCTCTGCCACAGAAGGTAGTTGAGGCCATTTCATTGGCTATATTTAAGAGGGAGTTAGATGTGGCCCTTTTTGCTAAAGGGATCAGGGGGTATGGAGAGAAGGCAGGTACAGGCTACTGAGCTGAATGATCAGCCATGATCATATTGAATGGCGGTGCAGGCTCGAAGAGCCGAATGGCCTACTCCTGCACCTATTTTCTATGTTTCTATGTTTCTAATATTTCAAACAGATTTAAATTACGTTTTGCATTTTTTGTCAGAAGTTTAGGTGTCGAATCCTCATCTGATTCGCTAGATTCGTAGACTTGGGTTTGACGCCTTCTCCTCCGATTTGTCATGAATTCTGGCTTTGGTACATCCAATCCTGTGAAAAATAAAAATGCTCATCATCTGTTATGGCCAACTTCAAGTTTTATCTTCACTGAACTTAACAGTGCAAATATCTGTGGAAATATCACTTTGCAATGTTATCATTATTTCCTCCAGAGTATTCATGCTATTATTCAATTGTCACGTCTATTTGACAAAGACAGCAAACAACCTTACAATTATTTTTCAGAGTTAAAGAAAAATCAACCAGCATGAAGAGTATGACGGATGAGAATGTGTATATTTCCAGATCATAAATCGCAATGACCACTCGTCCCTGTGGTAAGTGAAATCAATCAGAATTCTTCTTTCCATTCCTCCAGGTTTAAAGTAATGGCTTATTCTAGCTGCCTGTACTCACAGTGACACTTTGTGCCATGGTTGAGTAAATGGATTGAATAATGAACAACTAGGGAACCCACCTCTTCATTAATGGGAACATTGACCTTTGTCCAATTTCTGATTTCAGGACTGTGACAAGTTGCAACATCAAAAAGCATAACTGTGCCCCAATGTCTATGGGGTTGTGCTATCCATGGTCACCATCTTCTGAATGACATAAAGCTTTGGTATTGATTGTAAAGTTAGTTCAATTTGAAATCACTGATGGAATTTTTGAATGTTGGTAAGGAACCTCTCCTGGAGGAAATAGTCATTAAAAGCAAAACTGTACATATCCTGCTGCCAATAATCTGGGACTAATCACAAGTCTGCTGGGTGTACTCATTTCATCAAAAGTTATAAGACAAATCTTACGGTTTGACACACGTAACCTGCCTGATATATTATTATAACAGGTATAACAGGTATAACAGAGCTTTATTTGTCGTTCGGCACCGAAGTACCGAACGAAACTACATAGCAGTCATAGAAAAAAAAAAGAACACAAGACACAAGACACATAACGCCAACACAAACGTCCATCACAGTGACTCCAAACACCCCCTCACGGTGATGGAGGCAACAAAACTTCCACTCTCTTCCCCACGCCCACGGACAGACAGCTCGTCCCCGACCGACCCGCACAGTCCCCGCACCGGGCGCTGAAACGTCCCGCGGCCGAACCGGGCGATGAAAGGCCCGCGACCAAGCCTTGCGCAGCTAAGTCCCGTGGCCGAGCCGCACCGGGCGATGTAAGCCCCGCAGCCGAGCTGCACCGGGCGGTGTTAAGCCCCGCAGCCGAGTTGCACCGGGCGGTGTTAAGCCCCGCAGCCGAGTTGCACCGGGCGATGTAAGCCCCGCAGCCGAGCTGCACCGGGCGGTGTTAAGCCCCGCAGCCGAGCTGCACCGGGCGGTGTTAAGCCCCGCAGCCGAGCTGCACCGGGCGGTGTTAAGCCCCGCAGCCGAGCTGCACTGGGCGGTGTTAAGCCCCGCAGCCGAGCTGCACCGGGCGATGTAAAGCCCCGCAGCCGAGCTGCACCGGGCGGTGTTAAGCCCCGCAGCCGAGCTGCACCGGGCACTGTTAAGTCCAGCGGCCAAGCCGCACCGGGATGGAAAGTCCAGCGGCCAAGCCGCACCGGGGGATGTAAAGTCCAGCGGCCGAGCCGCAGCGGGGGATGTTAGGCCCCGCAGCCGAGCCGCACCCCGCGCCGTGAGGAAGAGAAAAGTCCCCCCCCCCCCACCATCCCCTCCCACACCCACCCACACCACCACCCCCTCCCACACATACACAACCAAAAAAATATATATAAAAACCATCCCAACACCGACACACAACAAAAAAAGGAGAGAAAAAAGACGGACAGACTGCTAGTCAGCCGCTGCCGTTAGGCGCCGCCATCTTAGATTAACTCCTGCCTGATATATTAATGCCTTGCAAAGTCAATAAATTTGCAAGGCATTAATATATCAGGCAGGAGTTTCTCCCTTGGGACCTTTCAAATTTTCCAATGACCAGTGGGCACAGCGGTTAAGTTGCTGCCTTACAGCGAATGCAGCACCGGAGACTCGGGTTCGATTCCGACTACAGGTGGTGTCTGTACAGAATTTGTACGTTCTCCCCGTGACCTGCGTAGGTTTTCTCCAAGATCTTCAGTTTCCTCCCACACTCCAAAGATGTACAGGTATGTAGGTTAACTGGCTTGGTAAATGTAAAAATAAATTGTTCCTAGAAGTGTATAGGAAAGTGTTAATACGGGGATCGCTGGTCGGCGCGGACCCAGTGGGCCGAAAGGGCCTGTTTCCACACTGTATCTCAAAAACGAACTAAAAAAGTGTGTGCGCACATAAAAATGAGGGCAGGAACAGATACCGCAACATTTAATTCTAAACATTATCTTTCAGACATTTGTTCATTAATTGAAAGAATGAGGGCATCACAGGCAGAGCTGGCATTTCTTGTTCTTTCCAAATTGCCCCTTGTGTGACATGGTGCAGAATGTGGAGGTTGTGGTGCTCCCAAGCACCCATTGCCCTCAACCTTTATGATGTAGAGGCTGCAGGTTTGGGACATGTTGTTATAGAAGTCTTACCACAAAGACTCCAGTGCATTATGGAGATAGTAAACAGTGCATTTCAGGTTGGAGAAACCAGTGTACATTGGAATGAAGAGTGCCAGGCTTCTTGAGTGTTGTGGATGATCTCTTCCAGGGATGTTGAGATAATTTCAATGTCCACATTGATATCCCTTGTTTATTGGCAATCCCTTGGTGTAGAGGATCACTACTCCCATTCCAGCTCCGTCAGTTTTGAGAGAACTGATTCTTTAGGTCTTGGAGTAACCTAAAGATTCTGCTGCTGATGTCTATATGAGTGAATGGCTTATGAGGTTGGGATCATGATATTTTTGAGACTCTTTGATTTCCTGAAGAGGTCAAAAGGCCTTCCAGGTGGTCTTCCTCCATCTTGAACAGCCACAGATCAAGGATTCCCACAAATTAATTATGCTGTTACATTTTCATAAAGGGCAGCCATAAAGCATTTTGTGCATTCTGCAAGATCTGGAGCCTTGATGCCACTCTGTTCATCTGGGAGAAACCAATGCCTATGGTTTCGGTAATCCTGTCAATTAATTTGCAGAATTTTACAAAGAGAGCAGTTGGTTTATGTTTATTGTTGTCACGTGTTTGCAATACTGGGAAAAGCTTTAACTTGCATGCTATCCAATCAAATCACATAATACATCACAAGTAGAAAAGGTAGAGTGAAGGGAAAGATGGCAGACTGCAAAATATATTTCTCAGTATTGTCATGCAACAGTTCCTGAGAAAATGAACTAGGTTGGAGAATCGGGACTGTATCTAGCTTATCGAAGGACCATTCAGTAGTCTGTTAACTGTGGGGAACAGTGGCTGTTGTTTCAATGAGATTGGTCCACAAAGAATTGTTGGTAATCTTACGCCCAAGAATCCTTTGAACTTTGGCACTATTGATGATGATTGGGGCATGTATTCTATCCTGAAGTCGAGAACTAGCTTTTCATCTTGTGACATTGAAGGGGATGTTGTTAATTTGACACTAAGTTACAAGGTACTCTTTCTCCTTCCTGTACTCTGTCTCCTCATTGTTCATGACCAGACAGCGGTGTCATCTGCAAACTTATAGATGCGTCATTAATGACACATTTGATTAAGCATCTACAAACTTGTGGAGCCTGTTGCAAGTAGTACCTGTCTCTGGGACATTAAGGAGAGCAGGAATTACTGTTGCACAGTGGACCAAACAGTTAGTCTCAGATTGGAGTCTGTATCTTCAATTACTCATTCCTTCACACAACAGAAATCACTGCCTGTGTTTTCCTCCAATGGGTTTTTCCAGACATATGGAAATATATTCCCATTTTCCAAGGCTCATTATGGAAATGTTTTGCAGGAGTGTGCTGTACTTGAGGGAGCAGTGACATGTTAAGAGAGGAACTTCAAGGATAAAACACAAAGTGTTGGAATAACTCAGTCTCTGGCATGCACAAGTGATGACACAGGTTTGTTTGATCCCGATCCCAATTTTTCCAAATTATGTCAAGTTTATTGTTGTATGCATGTACGATGTAGATACAATGAAAGGCTACTTTGCAGAAGCATAACAGGTTTAGAGACGGATATACATAAAACTAATTATGTAGAAATTCTGTAAGACTGCTGCGAGAAGACTGTGCAACTCTACAAGACATCAGTCAAATTACGTTGTTATGAAAAGTCTACGGTTGTGCAATAGGAATCACGGTTGCATTAGGATTGCACATATGGTTTCAAGAATATAGTTGTCAGAAAGTAGCAGATCCTGATCCTGGTGGTGAGACTTCAGGCTTCAGTATCTCCTACCTGATTGTAGCAGCAAGATGAGAGAACAGCCCGGATGAATGGGAACCTTGATGACCGATGTCGCCTTCTTGAGGTGGGTTCTCATGTAGATGCTATTGATGGTGGGGAGGTGTGTGCCTGTGATGGACTGGGTCGAGTCCACCACACCATGCAGCCTCTTGCATTCCTCTGCATTGGATTGCCTTAGCAGGCCATGATGCAACCAGTCAGGATACTTTCTACAGTACATCTGCACAAGTTTGTTAAGAGTTCAGCTGGAGGTTATTGTTGCAGCACCACTCAACCAATTTCCCTCTCTCTCACATCCAGTTGCAAAGGAAGGCACAGAGAACCAGGTACTGGGCCTTACTGGTAATTTGGAGGGGATGATAGTGTTGAATGCCAAGCCGTAGTTGATGAATAGCTGTCTGACATGTATTCTCGGTGGTCTACAGCAGAGTGCAGAGCCAGTGAGATAGCATCTACTGTTGACCAGCTTTGACAGTTCACAAACTGAAGTGGATCTAAGCCATAGAACATAGAAAATAGATGCAGGAGGAGGCCATTTGGCCCTTCGAGCCAGCACCGCCATTCATTGTGATCATGGCTGATCATCTACAATCAGTAACCTGTGCCTGCCTTCTCCCCATATCCCTTGATTCCACTATCCCCTAGAACTCTGTCTAACATTTGTGAGGCAAGAGTGGATTTGCACCCTAGCCAACCTCTGTAGGCACTTTATTACCGTGAATCTAAGTGCTACCAGATGGAAGTCAGTGAGGTAGATCACAGTGGCCTTCTTAAACATGGGAACGACAGATCCAATGTTGGATCAGGTGGGAACCTTGAGCACAGATGCAAGAGGTTGAGGATATTCCTAAATTCTCAAAGTAGTTACTCGACACAGGTTTTTCGTACTCAGCCATGAACACTGTCTGGACTGGATGCTTGATGTGAACTCACTTTCTTGAAGGAAATTCTGCCAATGACTTCAGAGACCAAGATCACAAGGAAGAAGCCAACAGCAATTATGTTATCAAAGAACAAGAATGTTCAATATCCTCAGACATATTGTCAAAGTATACCTGTGGAGTGAAATGGTGAAAAGGAAGGATCTCACCAAGGACCTGGTCTCAGAAACCACAGATCTATTTAGTTTTCATGTGGGGAAAAAAAAAATCATGTCAGCATGCATCATTAGAAAAGGGCAAAAAAAGCGGACAAAATTTTGTACAAACCAACAGCAAGCATGGCTTCATAATTCCGCTTCACATTCTTATAACGGAACTTCTCCCAGTCATTTATTTCTTCAAACTCTTCCTTGGAAAAATAGCCAGCAATGTCTTTGAACTTGTCAGCATCCTGGAAAAACAAACATTGTATCTGATACACTTTGGTGCATAATCTGTAATCATCAGATATTAATTCCAAAACAGATTTGAAAATATAATTTTTAAAATTTAATACAGGACAATTAGAGGATAAAGAATCACAACTTAAAATTAAAGGGTAACTTCTTCAGGATAGAAATTAGATATTTCTTCACTCAGAAGCATCAGCCTCAGCCTCAATTCCAGTGCCGACCCAAGAAGAAATTTCCAAACAGCCCCGAAAGCCACAGCCTAAAAAACTTGGATTGGAGGAATTTCGAACCATAGCTGGTGAGGAGCTTTCAAGTATGAAGGATGATTTTCAGGAAATGACAGATGAATTAATATCGTTGAAAGGATTGAAAGGATTGAAGGGAGAAATATCAACTATCATCAGTGAGAAGTTACTATCAGTGAAGAAAGAAATATGTGATAGTGTGAACGAACATATGGTGGAAGTAAACTCTAAACTACAAAAACTGGATTCCGACTTTACCAGTAAATTGGAAGCATATTACTACTACGGTACATCAACATGACGAGGCTATACGCGAGTTGGAAGTTCTAGCTGAGACAAGCGCTGAAACAACAAAAAGGGTATTAACGGAGACTCAACGCCTATCTGATCTACTAGCGAAAGTAACCGAAAAATGCATTGACTTAGAGGGTCGCTCTAAACGTCAGAACCTAAGGATTGTTGGAGTTAAAGAAGGCCAAGAGAAAGATAAAAAACCTTTGTGATTTCACTGCTGAACTCCTACGGGATGTTTTGAAACTGGACACAAAACCTTTGCTGGATCGAGCCCACAGAGCACTGAGAGCTCGGCCAGCTGCAGGTGCTCCCCCAAGGCATTTGATATTAAAGGTACACTACCCTCACGTCTTAGAAGATATTTTGTCGAGAATCGCTACCAACAGAAACTTATCATTCCAAGGCGACAATATCCGTATTTTTAGAGATTATCCTGCTGAGGTGGTTAAGAAAAGAGCACTTTTTAACGAGACAAGATCAATTTTGAGGAAGATCCCATCGCTCAGATTCGGAATGTTGTACCCGGCCAAACTGCGAGTCACCTACAAGCAGACAGAAACCTTTTATACTGATCACAATAAAGCATTCGTATTCGCCCGAGAGATTGAAAACTCGCTGAAGGGATGAATACCGCTCCACGGCGGTAATCACTGGCAGAGAACTGATTGGACCATAAGGCGTTATAATTTAAATTTCCAAGACCAGTGAACAAGCTATATGACTATTAATCTTTACTAACTACTATTAATAAAAAAATATTATTAATCACTACCAATAAGAAGTACAAGTAACACTTGACTCATGTAAATTTTACTTTTAACATTGAACTAATACACCCTAGGGGGGAAAACTAGCCTATTTTGGATTAAATTCCTTTGGGCCTGTCCTGTTTATTTCCCCTTGCTTCTAAAACAAATTTTTTTTTTAAACCGGAGCTAGTATCAATTTTGTCACAAGCTACGGAAGTTGTAGTTTCAGATGTTTCTTTTCTTTTCCTGCACTCTTTTAACTCTACATTCTTATCTTCTAATTTTTTTCACTATGTTATTATTAAGTATTTATATCATTTTGGGAGATACTTTCGGGTGATACTCCGAATACCACAAAAGACCACCCACCCTCCACTCAAGAAGAATTCTATGGTTTGTGTGACAAACCATTTACTTTATCATAGACCATTTAATCTTTAAGATGCAAGATACTACTACGAAATCTGGGGGTAAAGGTATTACATTTTGTAGCTGGAATGTCAAGGGCATTAATGAACCAATCAAAAGAGGTAAGGTACTTTCACATCTAAAATCAATTAATGCTGATATAATGTTTCTTCAGGAAACCCATCTCAAAAACATAGCACATAATAGACTGAAAGGCAAATGGATGGACAAATTATTTCATTCATCATTCTCCTTTAAATCAAGAGGGGTAGCCATTTTAATCCGTAAGGGTATACCATTCAAACATACCTCTTCTATTGTTGATACTGAAGGTAGATATGTCATATTAGTGGGTGAACTGTATTCTACAAAACTGATATTGGTGAATATCTATGCACCAAACTTTGACCCGCACCAAAAATTGCTAACCCGCTATTTTTTAAGAAAATATTTAATACTATTCCAGAATTTGGACAATACAATTTGTTAATTGGAGGAGATTTAAATTGTACATTAGATCCTTATTTGGATAGATCGTCAACTCAAAGGAAAATAAAATCCAAGTCATGTGAATTATTAAATTCATATATAAACAGTGCAAATATAAAAGACGTTTGGAGAATTGAAAACCCCTCAGGCCGTGAGTATTCTTTTTATTCACCAGTGCACAAAACATACTCAAGAATTGACTACTTCTTAATGGACTCCAAACTCATTCCTTATACGTATAATTCAAAATATCATAACATTATTATATCCGATCATTCCCCTCTAACATTTAGGGTAAAACTACAAGGAGTAACGGAGAAACAGACTAATTGGAGATTCAACCCACAAATCTTAAATGAAACAGCATGTTACGACTATCTCAACTCGCAGATTAAAACCTTTTTTCAGACAAATGACCTCCCTGAAACATCTGCTTCCCTGCTCTGGGAAACATTCAAAGCGTTTGTGAGAGGATGTATTATTGCCTTTCAGGCTTCCCAAAACAAGAAGAACCGAGCTGAACAACATGAGCTAGAAAGACAGATAAAACAGCTGGACACAATAAACACGATCGCTCCTTCTATTACAATACATAATAAAATTGCTGCTCTTAAATATAGGTTAAATCATATACTTTCAGCTCAAATCTTAAGGCTTTTTCAGCAAACTAAACAAATATATTTTGAATTTGGAGATAAGATACAGAAATTGCTAGCTCGACAACTCCGTAAACTAGAAGACAAATCCACAATTCATAAAATCAGATCAGATAACGGAGACTTGCTTAAATTACCCAAGGACATTAACGAGAGATTTTTACAATTTTATCAGACAATATACTCATCAAACATAATAGATAGCCCTGCGAATATGCAAAACTTTTTTTGCAGAAATGTAACCTCTCTGGTTTAAAATGACAATGAGAGAAATTTACTGGGCGCAGAAATAACTACGAATGACATTGAAGAGGTCATTAAAATGGGAAGACCCCTGGTCCTGATGGCTTAAATAATGAATTTTATAAAAAAATTAGAGACTTGATCTCCCCATGCTTACAAACCATATATAGTTACGCCTTTAAACAACAGATATTACCACAAACTTTGACTGAATCAACAATAATACTTATCCTTAAAAGAGATAAGGATTCTGAAGATCCTGGTTCGTATAGAGCCATAGCTCTTTTAAATACTGATCAGAAGATATTAGCTAAAATTTTAGCCCATAGATTAAGTTTAGTTATTGATAAATTAATACACCCTGACCAATCAGGCTTTATATCTAAACGA
The DNA here is from genome assembly GCF_053455715.1 of Rhinoraja longicauda. Taxonomy (NCBI): domain Eukaryota; kingdom Metazoa; phylum Chordata; class Chondrichthyes; order Rajiformes; family Arhynchobatidae; genus Rhinoraja; species Rhinoraja longicauda. Next base: position 24,906 of record NW_027602920.1, read on the forward strand.
TATTCTTTCTATAACTTAAGACACTTGTTCAATATAATATACTCAAACAGAATATTAAACGAAGACTTAGCAATCATTTCGCTAGACGCTGAAAA
>NW_027602921.1:0-25000 GCF_053455715.1 Rhinoraja longicauda
CAATCTGCAGGAGGAACTCAGCAGATCGAGCAGCATTTGTGGGGAGAAAGGAATTGCCAACGTTTCAGATCAATATACTATATCAGGGAAGAATTTGGTTCCTTGCAATAATAACCTGAAGCCACTTGGGGGCAGAGGAAGACATCTCCAAACATTGAGGGTGCTGTAACAGTAACCGACAGCCACTGGGGCTGTGGAGGGTGTGGGTGAAACACTGCACAGGAGGATTCCACTGTGCTTGGATGTCCTGCGACTGCAGGAGCTCTTCAGATGAATATACCATTTAAAGTTTTTTTAAAAACAATCTGTAAAGAAACTCAGCAGGTCAGGCAGCATCTATGGAGGGAAATGGATATTCGACATTTTAGGTTAAAACCTTTCCACCCATTGGAAGTGATGGATTGGGAAAGGGCAGCGTTTTATGCATGCACAGCTTTTTGTCTTATCATATCATATCATATATATACAGCCGGAAACAGGCCTTTTCGGCCCTCCAAGTCCGTGCCGCCCAGCGATCCCCGTACATTAACACTATCCTACACCCACTAGGGACAATTTTTACATTTACCCAGCCAATTAACCTACAAACCTGTACATCTTTGGAGTGTGGGAGGAAACCGAAGATCTCGGAGAAAACCCACGCAGGTCACGGGAAGAACGTACAAACTCCTTACAGTGCAGCACCCGTAGTCAGGATCGAACCTGAGTCTCCGGCGCTGCATTCGCTGTAAAGCAGCAACTCTACCGCTGCGCTACCGTGCCGTGGTGATGCAGCTTACATACCAACTTGAATTGAAGCCCCGAGACACAAGATGCCAGAATCTTGAGCAAAAAACAAAGTGCGAGAGGAACTTAGCAGGACAGACAGCATCTGTAGAGAGAAATGAGCAGATGATGTTTGGAGAGAAATGAGGCAGATGAGGAATCAGATAGAGGAGGATCGACATTATTCACACAGGGGCATGTAACAAGTCAGATGGGGAGGAGAGTGTTAGGGGGGCTGGTGTACCTGAAATTGGAGAATTCAATGTTCATGTCATTGGGTTCATAGACAATAGACAATAGGTGCAGGAGTAGGCCATTCAGCCCTTCGAGCCAGCACCGCCATTCAATGTGATCATTGCTGATCATTCTCAATCAGTACCCCGTTCCTGCCTTCTCCTCATACCCCCTGACTCCGCTATCCTTAAGAGCTCTACCTAGCTCTCTCTTGAATGCATTCAGAGAATTGGCCTCCACTGCCTTCTGAGGCAGAGAATTCCACAGATTCACAACTCTCTGACTGAAAAAGTTTTTCCTCATCTCAATTTTAAATGGCCTACCCCTTATTCTTAAACTGTGGCCCCTTGTTCTGGACTCCCCCAACATTGGTAACATGTTTCCTGCCTCTAACGTGTCCAACCCCTTAATAATCGTATACGTTTCGATAAGATCTCCTCTCATCCTTCTAAATTCCAGTGTTTACAAGCCTAGTCACTCCAGTCTTTCAACATATAAATATGTCTTTGAAGTTTAAAAAAAACTGCTGGAGGAACTCAGTGGGTCAGTTGGCATCTGTGGAGGGAAATGCACCGTCGATGTTTCAGTTCAAGATCCTCATTAAAAATGATGGACAGAGAAATGACAAGGTATTGATTCATCAGTTAGTAACTCGCGGAGAAGGCAGAGCTTTAGCCACAGGGTGGTGAATCTGTTGAATTCTTTGCCACAGACGATTGTGGAGGCAAAGTCAGTGGATATATTTAAGGAAGAGATAGGTAGATTCCTGATTAGTTCAGGTGTCAGAGGTTATAGGGAGAAGGCAGGAGAATGGGGTTAGGAGGGAGAAATAGATCAGCCATGATTGAATGGTGGAGTAGATTTGATGGGCCGAAGGGCCCTATTTTACTCCTATCACTTATGATCTTTACAACAGGATATCAAGGACATTTTATACACTCCTGATTTCGTTTCGAAGAACAACCACTTGCATTTGCAAAGTGGCATTAATGTAGCAAATCATGACAAGGTGCCTTCCAGCAAGATATGTCAGATATCCGGTCATGGAGGGAGATGGATAGCAGGTGAGTCAGAGTGTGGCCAAGGAGCAGTCAGGAAACTATGCGCAAGTCTATTAGGAAGATATGCTCTTTGGAAGTGGTGGCGCCTAACGGCTGCGGCTCGCTAGCAGTCTGTTCGTCTTTTTTCCTTTTTTTTTTGTTGTGTGTCGGTGTTGGGATGTTTTTTTTTGTTTTTTGGTTGTGTATGTGTGGGGAGTGGTGGTGTGGGTGGGGGGGGTGGTGGTGTGGGTGGGGGAAACCTTTCTCTTTTAGGTCGCTTCCTCACGGCGCGGGATGTGGCTCAGCCGCGGGGCCTTCCATCGCCCGGTGCGGCTCGGCCGCTGGACTTAACATCGCCCGGTGCAGCTCGGCCGCTGGACTTAACAGTGCCCGGTGCGGCTTGGCCGCGGGGCCTTCCATCGCCCGGTGCGGCTCGGCCGCGGGGCCTAACATCGCTGGTGCGGCTCGGCCGCTGGACTTAACAGTGCCCGGTGCGGCTCGGCCGCGGGGCCTAACATCGCCCGGTGCGGCTCGGCCGCGGGGCCTAACATCGCTGGTGCGGCTCGGCCGCGGGCCTAACATCGCCCAGGCGCGGCTCGGCCGCAGGACTTTTCATCGCTGATGCGGCTCGGCCGCTGGACGTAACATCGCCCGGTGCGACTTGGCCGCGGGGCCTTCCATCGCCCGGTGCGGCTCGGCCGCGGGGCCTTCCATCGCCCGGTGCGGCTCGGCCGCGGGACTTAGCTGCGCACGGCTCGGCCGCGGGGCCTTCCACCGCCCGGTTCGGCCGCGAGATGTCTCAGCGCCCGGTGCAACTCGGCCGCAGGGACTTCCATCCCCTTGCGGGGACTGTGCGAGTCGGTCGGGGACGAGCTGTCTGTCCGTGGGCGTGGGGAAGAGAGTGGAAGTTTTGTTGCCTCCATCACAGTGAGGGGGTGTTTGGAGTCACTATGATGGACGTTTGTGTTGGGGTCATGTGTCTTGTGTTCTTTTTTGTGTGTGACTGCTATGTAGTTTCGTTCGGTACCTTGGTACCAAATGACAAATAAAGCTCTGTTGAACTGTTTGGGCTAACATGTACAGATTATATCTAGAAGTCTGACATGGAGCCTATGACAGAATGGAGGGCATGGAAATGGCATCAATAATATGGATTTAAATTAATAAGAAGGAGTAAAACACAGAATTACAGGCTTAAATTAATAGTTAGACTCTGGTGAAGTTTCCCAGTGTAATTATCCCAGACTGGACTCCCAAATATCAAAATTCAGGTGGAGGAAGGAACTGCAGATGCTGGTTTAAACAGATGATAGACACAAAATGCTAGAATAAATCAGTGGGACAGGCAGCGTAATTGAGTTTATGTTGCGATCCTCAGTCTATTTGATAAATAAACCAACTCCTTAAACCAGAAGATATAATTCCCTGAACAATAAATGAGTATCATCGCTGCACTTTCCCCAGAACAGTTAGATGCAGGACTGACCGATCCTTATCTGACTTGGACAGGTTGTGTGAGTGGGCGGATACATGGCAGATGCAGTTTAATGTAGATAAGTGTGAGGTTATTCACTTTGGAAGTAAGAATAGAAAGGCAGATTATTATCTGAATGGTGTCAAGTTAGGAGGAGGGGGAGTTCAACGAGATCTGGGTGTCTTAGTGCATCAGTCAATGAAAGGAAGCATGCAGGTACAGCAGGCAGTGAAAAAAGCCAATGGAATGCTGGCCTTCGTAACAAGAGGAGTTGAGTATAGGAGCAAAGAGGTCCTTCTACAGTTGTACCGGGCCCTGGTGAGACCGCACCTGGAGTACTGTGTGCAGTTTTGGTCTCCAAATTTGAGGAAGGAAATTCTTGCTATGGAGGGCGTGCAGCGTAGGTTCACTAGGTTAATTCCCGGAATGGCGGGACTGTCGTATGTTGAAAGGCTGGAGCAATTGGGCTTGTATACACTGGAATTTAGAAGGATGAGGGGGGATCTTATTGAAACATATAAGATAATTAGGGGATTGGACACATTAGAGGCAGGAAACATGTTCCCAATGTTGGGGGAGTCCAGAACAAGGGGCCACAGTTTAGGAGTAAGGGGTAGGCCATTTAGAACGGAGATGAGGAAGAACTTTTTCAGTCAGAGAGTGGTGAAGGTGTGGAATTCTCTGCCTCAGAAGGCAGTGGAGGCCAGTTCGTTGGATGCTTTCAAGAGAGAGCTGGATAGAGCTCTTAAGGATAACGGAGTGAGGGGGTATGGGGAGAAGGCAGGAACGGGGTACTGATTGAGAGTGATCAGCCATGATCGCATTGAATGGCGGTGCTGGCTCGAAGGGCTGAATGGCCTACTCCTGCACCTATTGTCTATTGTCTATTGTCTATTGAATGGTTCCACAATTCAAAGAGACACAAAACCAGTTAAAGTGTTGTTACTTTATTCACTGATGTGGGGCTGTTACAGATACAAATTATAGACATATTACTCTCTTGATATCAGATAGTCATTGACTCATACAGCTCAGAAACAGACCCTTTGACCCAACGTCAATGGTGACTAAGTTATCCCAACTAAGCTAGTCCCAATTGCATGTGTTTGGTTCATATATCTCTAAATCATTTCTATCCATGTACCTATTCAAGTGTCTTTCCATTCCTGTTGTATTATCTGCCTCCTCTGGCAGCCCGTTCTAAATCAACGACCTCTCTGTAAAATAAGTTGACAAAGAGGTTCCTATTAAATATTTCCCCTTTTTCACCTTCAACCCATGTCCATTGCTTCTTGATTCCCCTATTCTGGGTAAAAGGCTATGTGCACTGTATTCCCCTAATGATTTTATAGACCTCTAAAAGATCACCCCTCAGTTCCCAGCAAATAAAACCATAGCCTGCCCAACCTTGCCCTCTGGCTCAGCCCTTCGAGCTCTGGCAACATCCTCATGAATCTTCTCTGCGCTTTATCCAGCTTAACGATATCCTTCCTACAGCAGGGTGACCAAAACTGAACACAATACTCCAAATGTGGCTTTGTCTGCATCTGGTGCAACTGAAACACAATGTCCCAACTTCTACACTCAATATCTTGACTGATGAAGGGCAATGCTCCAAAAGCCTTCTCTACCACCCAATCCACTTGTGATGCCTGCCCGGTTTGACTTCCGACAAGGTCACAAGGTTTTAAGTGATAGGAGTAGAATTAGGTAATTCAGCCCATCAAATCTACTCCGCCATTCAATCATGGTTGATCTATTTCTCCTTCCTCACCCCATTCTCCTGCCTTCTCCCGATAGCCTCTGACACCTGTACTAATCAAGAATCTATCTATCTCTGCCTTAAAAATATCCACTGAAGTAGTCTCCCCAGCCTTTTGTGGCAAATAATTCCACAGATTCAACACCCTCTGACTATAGAAATGTCTCCTCATTTCCTTCCTAACAGAACGTCCTTTAATTCTGATGCTATGACCTCCAGTCCTTGACTCTCCCACTAGTGGAAAAATCATTTCCACATCCACTCTATCCAAGCCTTTCACTATTCTGTATGTTTCAATGAAGTGCCCCCCACCATCACCAGCAAGTACAGGTCCAGTGCCGACAAACGCTCATCATAGGTTAACCTACTCATCCTGGGATCATTCTTATAAACTTGCTCTGGACCCTCTCCAAAACCAGCACATCCTTTCTCAGATATTGTGCCCAAAATTGCTCAGAATATTCCAAATGCGGCCTGACCAGCGCCTTAGATAGCCTCAACATTACATCCCTGTTTTTGTATACAAGCCCTCTTGAAATAAATGCTCACATTGAGTTTGCTTTATTTACTACTGATTCGACTTGCACATTAACTTTTTGGGAATTCTGCACCAGCACTCCCAAGTCAATTTGCACCTCCGATTTCTGGATTCTCTCCCCATTTAGAAAATAGTCTATGCCTTTATTCCTACTCCAAAAATGCATGAGTCCACAATTTGCTACACTATATCCCATTTGCCACTTCTCTGCCCACTCTCCCAAACTGTCCAAGTCCTTCTGCAGAGTCCCTGCTTTCTCTACACTACTTACCCCTCCACCTATTTTTGTATCATCCGCAAACTTGGCCACAAAGCCTTCAATCCCCTCATCCAAATCATTAATATACAACGTGAAGAGCAGCGGCCCCAGCACCGACTCTTGCGTAACTCCACTAGTCACTGGCAGCCAACCAGAAAAAGCCCCTTTTATTGCCACTCTTTGTCTTCTGCCATCCAGCTAACCTGCTATCCATGCTGGGCTCTGCCCTTTGATACCGTGGGCTCTCATCTTTCTTAGGAGCCTAACATGTGGCACCTTATCAAAGGCTTTCTGAAAATCCAAGTAAACAACATCTACTGACTCTCCTTTGTCTGTCCTGCTATTTATTTCTTCAAAGATTTTCCAGCTAATTTGTCAAGCTAGACCTCCCCTTCAAAAAGCCATGCCAACTTCAGCCTATTTTATCGTGAACTTCTAAGTACCCCGTAACCTCATCCTTTATAATGGGCTCTAAAATCTTACCAACCACCAAAGCCAGACGATAGTTCCAACTATTCTGCTTTGCTCCCTTCTTGTGCAGCGGGGTAATATTGGCAATTTTCCAATTATCTGGGACCATTCCTGACTCCAGTGATTCTTGAAATAGCACGATCAATGCCTCCACAATCTCCAAAGCCACCTCTTTCAGAACCCGAGGCTGCAGTCCAGAAAGGGTGACTTTTCCACCTTCAGCTTGCCAAGCACCTGGTCATAGCCACTCCACTAACTTCCACCTCCTGACTCTCTTGAACTTCAGGCACGTTGCTGGTGTCTTCTACTGTGAAGACTATTGCAAAAAAGTTATTCAACTTCTCTGCCATTTCTTTATTCCCCATTATCACTTCTCCTGCATCACTCTTGCCTCTTTCCTGCTCTTGCCTCTTTCCTGCTCACTCTTGCCTCTTTCCTGCTCTTTATATAACTGAAGAAACTCTTGCTATCCTCTTTTATATTATTGGCTAGCTTTTGTCTCCATATTGCCTTTTTAGTTACCTTATGTTGTTCCTTAAAACCTTTCCCAATCCTCTGGTGTCCGACTAATCTTTGCTGTGTTATACGTTTCTTTTAGTTTTACACTGTCCTTGACTTTCCTTGTCAGCCACGTTCGCCTCTTTCTCCCCTTAGAATCTGTCTTTCCCTTTGGAATGAAACAATCCCGCATATTCCGGTTTATTCTCAGAAATTCCTGCCATCGCTATTCCACTGTCATCTCTGCTAGGGTCCCTTTCCAGTCAACTTTGGCCAGCTCCTCCCTCATGCGGTGTCGTCCCCTTTGTTCAGCTGCAATACCGACACATCCGATTTCACCTTCTCTCTTTCAAATTGCAGGTTAAAACTTATCATATTGAGGTTCTTAAAGTGCAACATTTGGTTATAGGCATTAAACACCATTACCCATTCCTCATCCCACTTGCCAAACCGCTCCAGATTCTGTTGTAGTTTTTGATAACCATCTTCACTGTCTACGATACCACCAACTTTAGTGTAATTTACAAACTAACTAATCATGCCTTGGACATTGTCATCCAAATCGTTGATATCAACCACAAACATTAGTGGGCCCAGTAACGATGCCTGAGGTACACACTATCAGTCACAGGCTTCAGTCTGAAAAACAACCTTCCACCACCACCCTCTGATTCCTTCCATCCTATCCTTCCAGAGCAGCTTACCAAGCAAGACCTTATCAAAGTCCTTGCTGAAGTCAATATAGGCAATAGATATTCATAAGGCATGATCTTCCAAATACAAATCCATGCCGACTATCCCTAATCAGCCCTGTCCATCCAAATGCATATATGTCTTATCCTCAGAATCCTCTCCTGTAACTTACACTACCATAGATGTTATGCTCGCTGGTCTACAGTTTCCAGGTTTTTTCCTGCAGCCCTTCTTAATTAGAAACATTAGCCACCCTCCTGTTATCCAGCACCTCACTTGTGCCTAATGATGATTCATACATCAGCCAGGGTTCCTACAATTTCTTCACTAGCTTTCCACAATTTCCTCAGATATATCTGATGAAGCCCAGTGGATTTATCTACCTTCATATGCCTTAAGACATTCAGCACCTCAGCTGTATTACATGGACTGTCCTGAAAACATCTCCATTAACTTTCCCAAGTTCCCGAGCCTTCATGTCTTTCTCCAAAATAAAAACACATGAGAGACTCATTGAGGACCTTGTCCATCTCCTGTGGCGCCGCACACAGACACTCTTGGTATCTGAGGGGCTATATTTTCTCTTTATTTTCTCTCGTTACCTTTCTTTTAATGTACTTATCAAATCTCTTTGGATTCTCATCTGCCAGATATCTTCTTCCTCCTTCTTGCCCTCCTGATTTCCTTCATAAGTCTAAGAAAATAACTGCAGATGCTGGTACAAATCGAAGGTATTTATTCACAAAATGATGGAGTAACTCAGCAGGTCAGGCAGCATCTCAGGAGAGAAGGAATGGGTGACGTTTCGGGTCGAGACCCTTCTTCAGACTGATCAGTCTGAAGAAGGGTCCTTCATAAGTCCGCTCCTCAGTCCCAGGGATACACTTGGAGACCTCGTCAGCTGACAACCCTTCATCCACACTGGGTCAGCAGACTATTGATTCTCTGTAAATACCCACATTTATTGTCCATTCATCTTCAGAGCCAATCATAATCTCAGTTCCCACAGTGATTCAGACTTGATTGTGGCCCAGTCTGCAGCTTCAGTCTTAAACCTGATTCACTGAGCAACCTTGGTTCTCATCAGCAAACATCAGCTCAAACACATTATACAGGGATTCTGCTTACGGCTTTTTGTAATGTTTCAAAGGCAGTTTGTGCAACTTTTTAGTTTGTCCTTAGTTTATTGCTTTGATGCTGCCAATTCCCATCTACCTGATCACTTCAACTACAGTCATCAGGGTGGATCTCTACGATCAGCTCGAGCAAACACAGAATAAGTTGCTGGTGGGAGTCTCTCAGCTCCTTCAGAACCTAAAATGCAAGTGTACGTACGTCTGGACAGCTTATTCCCATTACTTAATCAGTGTAATCATAATAATAATAATAATAATAATACATTTTATTTATATAGCGCTTTTCATATACTCAAAGACGCTTTACAGAGATTTTGAGAACATAGGGAAATTAATAAATAGATAAATAAGTAAATAAATAAATGAACAGAGAAAGGAGACAGTAGGTGAGGTGACCTTCAGTGGTTGAAGGCAGTACTGAATAGGTGAGACTTCAGCGATGTTTTGAATGTGGTGAGTGTGGGGGAGTCTCTAACGGTTTGGGGTAGTGAGTTCCATAGGGTGGGAGCAGCGATGGAGAAAGCCCTGTCCCTCCAGGATCTGAGTTTAGTCCGGATGTGGGGGGATAGGAGATTGGCAGCGGCAGAGCGGAGGGTGCAGGTGGGAGTGTGCCTGTGGAGGAGGTCGGTCAGGTAGGATGGGGCCAGGTTATGGAGGGCTTTGTAGGTTATGAGGAGGATTTTGTACTGGATTCTCTGGGGGATGGGGAGCCAGTGGAGTTTATAAAGGACGGGGGTGATATGGTCACGGATCGAGGTGTGTGTGAGTAGACGGGCAGCGGAGTTTTGAATGTATTGAAGTTTATTGATGATTTTTGAGGGTGCGCCATAGAGGAGGCTGTTGCAGTAGTCCAGACGGGAGGTGATGAAGGCGTGGATGAGGGTTTCTGCAGCTGTGGAGGAGAGGGATGGACGGAGACGGGCAATGTTTTTGAGGTGGAAGAAGGCTGTCTTTGTGATGTGTTTGATGTGTTTGTCGAAGGAGAGGGTTTGATCAAGGATGATTCCAAGATTCCGGATGTGAGGTGAGGTGGATACTGGGAGACCATCAATGTTGAGGATGAAGTTTTGGGTGGATTTGGTGAGCATTTTTGGACCAATGATGATGATTTCAGATTTGTTGCAATTGAGTTTGAGGAAGTTTGATTGAAGCCAAGATTTTATTTCAGTAATGCAGTTTGTCAGTGTAGAGTGTGTGGTGGAGGAGATTGACTTGGTGGAGATGAGGAGCTGGATATCATCGGCGAAGCAGTGGAAGTTGAGACCATGACGGCGGATTAATTGACCAAGGGGGAACAGGTAGAGGATGAAGAGGAGGGGGCCAAGGACTGAGCCTTGGGGGACACCTTGGGGGAGGGGAGCGGTGGGGGATTTACAGTTGTTAATGGAGATGAACTGGTGCCTGTCAGAGAGGTAAGATTTAAACCAGGATAGGGCTGTGCCGGTGATGTTAAGGGAGGTTTCAAGTCGGGTGAGGAGAATGGAGTGATTTATGGTGTCAAAGGCGGCGCTGAGGTCAAGTAGGATGAGGATGTTGAGGTTGCCAGCGTCGGAGGAGAGGAGAATGTCGTTTGTGATTTTGAGGAGCGCAGTTTCAGTACAGTGGTTTGAGCGGAATCCAGATTGGAAAGTTTCATACAGGTTATTGGTAGAGAGGTGGTATTTTAGTTGGGAAGCTACAGCACGTTCCAAAACTTTGGACAGAAAGAGTAGGTTGGAGATTGGTCTGAAGTTGTTTGGGGTGTCAGGGTTTAGACCAGGTTTTTTCAGAATGGGGGTGACAGCAGCGATTTTGAGGGATGGCGGGACGATGCCAGTGGACAGGGAGGAGTTTATTGTTGCAGTGATAAGTGGAGAGAGAGCAGGAAGGCAGGCCTTGACAAAGCTGGAGGGGATGGGGTCCAGAGAGCAGGTGGCAGTTTTTATTCCTGTGAAGAGGTCAGAGAGGTCGGTGGTGGAGATTGGGGAGAACTGAGGATGGGGCTGACAGGATAAGGGGGGGCAGGTGGTTTGAGGGGGAGCAGGTGCGTTGGTGGTTAAGGTGCTGTAGATGTTGTCTATTTTGCTTTGGAAGAATGAAAGGAAAGTGGTGCATTTGTCAACTGTGAATGATTGGGAGATGGTGTCCAGGGGGCTGAGGAGTTTGTTTATTGTAGAGAAGAGTGTTTTGGGGTTTCCGGAGCCAGAGTGAATTATTTGAGAGTAGTAGGTGGAGTGGGCATGGGAGAGGGCATCTTTATAGTGCTGTATGTGGTCTTTGTAGGCTTGGGAGTGAATTGTGAGACCTGTTTTGTTGCGGAGTCTTTCAAGTTGACGGGCATGAGTTTTCATCACGCGGAGTTCAGGGGTAAACCAGGGAGCAGAGTGGGTGAAGGAAACTGTTTTGGTTTTTATAGGTGCAAGCTGGTCGAGGCAGGAGGAGAGAGTGCGGTTGTAGTAGTCAGTGAGGTCAGAGGGGCTGTGGAGGTCAACGAAGGGAGAGGCGGACATTATTTCAGAGAGGGAGGATGAGAGCGAGGTAGGTGAAACAGAGTTCAGCTTGCGGAAGTTTATTTTGCGTTTTTGCTTTGGAGCTGGGGTGGGAATGTTGACGGACATGGTGATGGCTAAGTGATCAGAGAGGGTGGGGTCGGAGCCAGAGAGGTGATGTAGATTTAGTCCAGTGGAGCAGACAAGGTCCAGAATGTGCCCACGGTTATGGGTGGGAAAATTTACGTGTTGAGTGAGGTTAAAGCAGTTGAGTATTTCAGTGAAGTCAGCGGTTATTGTGGAGTCAGTGGAGTCCATGTGGATGTTGATCATGATCAATAACAATCACCGTTACTTAGAGCCCATTTCTAAACGTGGCAAATTTTCTGAAATGAGGAGAGGGTCTTCATTGCCCATTGGTTTTGATTCTTTCAGCCCCATTCCGTGTGGTAAACATGAACCTGTTGGTGCAAAACACAGCATCAGAATTGTATTTCCATATGTAAAGCAGTGTGTTTATTCTTATTAGTAACATGGCTCTGCTGGGAGAACCCCCTGCTCAAATTAAACCTGCCTGTGCAACCTGAGAGGAAGTGTAAGGAGAAGGACTGTGTCTAAATTTTATCACATAGTTTCAGACATCTGGCAGTTATTAATAACAAATGACTGCTGAGTTTCAAGTAAATCAATGGCTGTCTTTGATATCTTGTGTAGTTTTCATCCAAGGTAATATAAACTTAAAATCCTGAAGTTTCATTTGGACGAAAAGCAATCTCTGCCCTCCCTCTAGTCAATCCTGTGAAATCCTCAGCTGGGGCAGTGTCTTCTCGATGCTGTAATGAAGTGGATCTCCCTCCTCCCAGAAGCCCAGAGCAACGTGTAGCAGTCTGTGGCCCATGGGAGGTATTGTGAGGTGTTGATTTGTTCAATGGTTTATTGGGTTTCTGCAGGTTTAAATTGTCTGCCATGAGCAGTTATGATATTGTATTATAGAAGATCATAAAAATGATCTGCAGATTGTTCAAAAAAAGGATCGACACGAAATGCTGGAGTAACTCAGCAGGTCAGGCAGCATCTCTGGAGAAAATGGGTAGGGGATGTTTCAAGTCAGGACCCTTCTTCAGTCTGAGGAGAGAGGAGAGAGAGGGAATGCAAGGGTTACTTGAAGTTGGAGAAATCAATATTCATACCGCTGGGTTATAAGCTGCCCAAGCAAAATATGAGCTGCTGTTCCTCCAATTTGCATGTGGCCTCAGTCTGACAGTGGAAGAGGCACAGGACGGAAGGGTCACTGGGAATGGGAAGGGGAGTTAAAATGTTTGGCAACTGGGTAGGTCTTGTAGCCCAAGGCGGACTGAACGTAGGTGTGTCAGCAAAATGATCGCCCAGTCTGTGCTTAGTCTCGCCGATACATTGGAGTCCACACATAGAACAACAGATGCAGTAGATGAGGTTGAAGGAGGTGCAAGTGAACCTCTGCCTCACCTGTGAGGACTGTCAGGGTCCCTTGCATTCCCTCTCTCTCCACCACCCTAGTCAACTTGCTAGTTTCACTGTTTGTATCCCTTCGTTATCACTTCATCCACAGCCAACAATGGACCTTTGTGGGCTCCACCTTTCCTAAGTCATCGATGATGGCTCCCATTTGTTCTGTACCTTTTCGTACCTCTAGTTTCCCTCTCCCCTGACTCAGTCTGAAGAAGGGTTTCGACCCGAACTGTCACCTATTCCTTTTCTCCAGAGATGCTTTCTAACCCGCTGGGCCCACTAATGTTTGTGGTTGATATCAACGATTTGGATGACAAATTCCTATCATTAGTCGCCCTCACCTGTATTCACCTATCACTTGCCAGGCTTTGTCCTGCCCCCCCCCCCCCCCCCCCAACACCACAATCAATGAAGAAGAGTCCCAACCTGAAACGTCACGACAATGATCTCCAGAGATGCTGCCTGTCAGAACATGATAATCTAGAGATGTGAAGTCTCCATAGAACAATATAAAGGAAACATAATAAGATAACATTCAAGAGAGAGCTAGATAGAGCTCTTAAGGATAGCGGAGTCAGGGGGTATGGGGAGAAGGCAGGAACGGGGTACTGATTGTGAATGATCAGCCATGATCACATTGAATGGTGGTGCTGGCTCGAAGGGCCGAATGGCCTACTCCTGCACCTATTGTCTATTGCCTATAAACCCAGTCTAAGTTTTGGGTTGCAAAAATTTCAGGGTTGCAGATTAACAGTTTCTTAGAGCAGGGCCACTCATCCCAACAACAAAGACCTACATTTGTGTGGCATCTTTTGATAAGATAACTACCACGATGAGTGTGTAGGAAGTGAGGGGGTACAGGAGATCAGAAATGGAGGAACACGGAATTATTGAGGGGCTGCAACTAATTCCAGGCCTAAGAGTGAGGTCATGGAGTGAGAACTCAATGTGAGGATTCCAATTATTGGAACAGAGTCACTGATTCTTTAAGAGTCACCATAAACTTAATGTAGGATGAGAGGCAGGCTGGGAATCCACTGGAACACTTGGGACTGGGGATAGCTGCAGCCAGGGTGACGGTACAAGTATCACATTAATGGAGCCGAGGCCAGAGATGGTCAATGTTTGGAGGTGAAGATCAGTCATTGTCATGGAAGGAGGCTGTAGTTGGCAGCTCAGCTGCCGTTCAGATGGGAAGCTGAGAGTGTGGCACCCCCCTTCTCACTCTCTCTTTCTGCTTCCCTCCCCACCCCCACATTCCTTCATTCACTCCCAGCTCTCTTTCTCATCTTTCCCACTCTTTTCCCTCACATACTTTTCCCTTCCTGACTTTCTCCCACACCCAGTCCCTATCTCTTCCCTGCTTTCTCTCTCCTCTCTTCCCCTGCTCTCAACATATCCACCCTATTTCTCTTTCATTTCCACTTTCCCCTCTCTTTAACCCCTCTCCTTTCTTCCACCCCCCATTTCATCCTTTCCTAAATCACCTCTGTCTTCATTCTTCCCATCTCTCTCCTTGTTCCCCCTTCTCCCTCTGTGCTCTGTATTTTGCTCTCATTTTTCTCCCCGTCACCCACTCCCAATCTCTCTGTCAGGTGCTGCTGGGTAGCCAGTCGTGAGATTGCCTATCTCACCACTAGCTACCCAGCAGCACCTTACAGAGAGATTGGAAGTGGGTGACGGAGAGAAAAATGAGGGGAAAATTAAGTAAGACTGAATTTTTTTTTTAAACCTATCTTGAATACAGGCAACAGCTAGGTATGGAGAGGTATATGGATAAACGATGCCAGCGGTAACAGGAATGGTGAGAGAAACAGAGATTGTTGTTTGGTCAGTCACTCAGCTGACCGATAGTGATTTCGAAAGGAAATGACCAATTTCATTGGGCACAAGAGCAAAGCAGGAAGGTTTGCTTTGTGTTGAGAGACCACTGATAGGTTTGGATTAATCTTGAGCTTGAGTTGCCTCAGTTGATGGGAAATGCTGGGATACAAAGGAGTGGACTTTATGCTGCTGTTTAATGGAGCTCTGGTGAGACCACGTCTGGATCTTCGGGTGTGGTTCCGGGCAGCACCCCTCAGGAAGGATGTGTGTCCTTGGAGGGGGTGCAGCACAGGGTGTATCTCCTCCATGGACAGAGGCAGTGGGAGAGAAGTGGTTAGAATATCAGGTCTGGTTCAATGCTCCCTAACGTGTGGAGAATTGAAGGTGTAATTGGGGAGATTAAAATAATCACTTGATGTCCTGGAGCAGTTGAAGAATCTGTTACCTCTGCTGTGGATCAAAACAAGGGCAAAAAACATAAACATGGGATTCAGGATATTGAGGGAACTGGAAACCCAGAACTGCCCCTGAAGGCTGTCGAGACTGGGGTTCAGTTGAAAGTTTCCACATGGACAGAATGTTGTTAGAATTTGGTGATTAAAGGACATAGAACCAAGGTGAATAAATGTTTAAACACACGTCAGTAGTGGGTGGGGATGGGTTGGAGAGCTGAAGAACCTGCTGCTGATCCTCTATGCATGGGACAAATTTGAACAGTCTCTGTGTGCAGCTGTTGATTTACCAGAAACACGTTTCATATTTTGGCTGTTGACGGGTGTGTGAAACTGGACAGTGATGTGGGGACTATTTCCTTCACCTCTGATTTCCTGTAGGAGATGGCAGCTTGTCTTAATCTGAACAGGGGGCCTCCCACAGGGAACAGACTTGCTAAAAAGAACAAGCAGGCTGCATGATGTATGGAAATATGTTCCTGACTTAGTGACCAACACCGATAAACAATTCTTACGTTACTGAAAAGATAACCGACTAATAGGACTGAGTCTGAAATCAGAAGACGATGAAGAGATGTGCTCCATGCAAGTGCGGAGAACATCGTTCATTTTGAGAAAAACACCTGAACATTTGGTCGGATCAAACCACATTTGCCATTTCTCTGCCCATTTCTGAGCTGATCGATATCCTCCCCCCTTTATACTTTAACATCCTTGCTCACTGTCTGCAGATCCCTGCAGAACCCAGCTGGTCACAGACCTCCAGTCTGAATAATGCCCTTCACCACAACCCTCTGTCTTCTATCAGTAAGCCTGTATTTACCCAGACAACAGAATCACTGTGAGTGCCGTTCACTTTGACCTTCTTGGTCAACCAACCGTGCAGAACTTTCTCAAATGCCTTACTAAGATCCATATAGACAACATCCACTGCCCTACCCTCATCGATCACCTTTGTCACCTCCTCAAAAAAATCATTCAAGTTAGTAAGACATGATCTGCTGCGTACAAAGCTATACTGATGGTCCCTAACTAGCCCATTCTCTTCCAAATGGTAGTAAATCCTATCCCAAAGAATCCTCTCCAATTGCTTTCCTACCACTGATGTGAGGCTCACCAGCAAAGCATACTTTGGAAAACAAGTGGAACCAAAACATTCATATCCCGGAAGAAAGAAAACACTGAATGTCTAATCTATCTATGTCTTCCGTAAATTAGTATTGCCTGTATATATGTCTAAATGCCTTTTAATCATTGCTACGTATCTGCTTCCACAACTTCCCCTGGTAATACATTCCACACATCAGTGTTTTGTCCAATCTTCGTAGGTCTTATCTACTGTCATACGCCTTATGACATTGAACACCTCCATGACCATAATACGGACTGTCCTCAAGACATCTCCATTAAATGTCCCAAGTTCCTGTAAAAGGACAAATGGCAATGGTGAAAGTAAAGTCGAAACGGTAACAGGACACCTGTTTAGCTGCCATGGGAGTTGGATTGAGCTGTGTTTGTTGCTCCATGTCTGTTGGAGGTGTATGATTTAGAACTGTTGTAAGACCATTCTGAAGAAGGAACAGATTCTCCACAGAACGTCTCTCCCTGGGATTTCCTGCCATTGACCCGTGCAACAGCACTTGACTGCCCCCTTGACTGGGCAGCCTCCCGTTTCTCAGTACAACTGCTTCCCTTAGTGTTGCACTTCCTGTTCTTGAAAACTTGGATCAAGAGACCCATGGCTGACACAGATCAAAGTGTTTTCTAACTGTAGTGAGGGGAGACCTATCCGGTACTGAAACTCTTTTTGAATCTCTGAGAGAGAAAATTCTGATCAGAATATAATCCTCCTTCCACCTAAGAAATTCTGGTTCACACAGATTCAGCACTGCTTTCTGGTTGTGGTAGGATGATTCAGTGGCCTGATAACCCTGTCTAGCGTGAAAATAAAACAGGGAGGGCGGCTCCACCGTGGCAAACAAAGGATATTAGGGATAGTGTTAAACCTAAGGAAGAGGCATAGAAATTGGCCTGGGGAAGCAGCAAACCGGAGGACTGACAGAAATTTGTCAGCAAATTTGCAGATGACACACAGCTGGGTGGCAGTGTGAACTGTGAGGAAGATGCTATGAAGTTGCAGGGTGACTTGGACAGGTTGTGTGAGTGGGCGGATGCTTGGCAGATGCAGTTTAATGTGGATAAGTGTGAGGTTATCCACTTTGGTGGTAAGAATAGGAAGGCAGATTATTATCTGAATGGTGTCAAGTTAGGAAAAGGGGACGTACAATGAGATCTGGGTGTCCTAGTGCATCAGTCACTGAAAGGAAGCATGCAGGTACAGCAGGTAGTGAAGAAAGCCAATGGAATGTTGGGCTTCATAACAAGAGGAGTTGAGTATAGGAGCAAAGAGGTCCTTCTGCGGTTGTACAGGGCCCTAGTGAGACCGCACCTGGAGTACTGTGTGCAGATTTGGTCTCCAAATTTGAGGAAGAATATTCTTGCTAGTCAAGTCAAGTCAAGTCAATTTTATTTGTATAGCACATTTAAAAACAACCCACGTTGACCAAAGTGCTGTACATCTGATTAGGTTCCAATGGAAAAAAAATGAAACATACAGTAGCACGCAAACAGTTCACAGCGCCTCCTCAATGAGCCTCAAACGCTAGGGAGTAGAAATAGGAGGGCTATTGAGGGTTTGCTATTGAGGGCTTGCGGCGTAGGTTCACGAGGTTAATTCTCGGAATGGCGGGAGTGTCGTATCTTGAAAGACTGTCGTATGAATGAAAGACTAGGCTTGTATACCCTGGAATTTAGAAGGATGAGACGGGAACTTATTGAAACATATAAGATTATCATATATATATATATATACAGCCGGAAACAGGCCTTTTCGGCCCTCCAAGTCCGTGCCGCCCAGTGATCCCCGTACATTAACACTATCCTACACCCACTAGGGACAATTTTTACAATTTACAATTTTTTTTTTTTACATTTACCCAGCCAATTAACCTACATACCTGTACATCTTTGGAGTGTGGGAGGAAACCGAAGATCTCGGAGAAAACCCACGCAGGTCACGGGGAGAACGTACAAACTCCTTACAGTGCAGCACCCGTAGTCAGGATCGAACCTGAGTCTCCGGCACTGCATTCGCTGTAAAGCAGCAACTCTACCGCTGCGCTACCGTGCCGTATTAAGGGATTGGACACGTTAGAGGCAGGAAACATGTTCCCAATGTTGGGGGAGTCCAGAACCAGGAGCCACAGTTTAAGAATAAGGGGTAGGCTATTTAGAACGGAGATGAGGAAAAACTTTTTCAGTCAGAGAGTTGTAAATCTGTGGAATTCTCTGCCTCAGAAGGCAGTGGAGGCCAATTCTCTGAATGCTTTCAAGAGAGAGCTAGATAGAGCTCTTAAGGATAGTGGAGTCAGGGAGAAGGCAGGAACGGGTTACTGATTGAGAATGATCAGCCATGATCACATTGAATGGCGGTGCTGGCTCAAAGCATCGAATGGCCTACTCTTGCACCTATTGTCTATTGTCTATTTAGAATTCAACAGAGGAGGACAAAGGGGTTAATTAAGAGGGGCGAAATAGAGCATGAAAGAAAGCTTGTGGGGAATATAAAAACGGACTGCAAAAGCTTCTTTAGATATGTGAGAGGAAAGATTAGTGAAGACAAACGTAGGTCACTTTCAGTTAGAAACAGATGAATTTATAATGGGAAACAAGGAAATGGCAGACCAGTTAAACAAGTACTTTGGTTCTGTCTTCGCTAAGGAAAACACAAACAATCTCCCAGAAATACTAGGGGACCGAGTATCTAGCGTGACGGAGGAACTGAAGGAAATTGACATGAGTCATGAAATAGAACCGTAAACTGTTGACTGAAGGCAGATAATCCCCAGGGCCTGATGGTCTGTATCCCAGAGTACTCAAGGAGGTGGCCCTAGAAATCGTGGATACAATTTGATCATTTTCCAATGTTCTATAGACTCTGGATCAGATCCTGTGGACTGGAGGGTAGCTAATGAAACCCCACTTTTTAAGAAAGGAGGGAGAGAGAAAATGGGAAATTGGGGATGTTAGCCTTCCCCTTAGTGGGGAAGATGTTTGAGTCAATTATTAAAGATGTAATAGCAACAGTGACAGGATTGGTCAAAGTCAGCAAGGATTTACAAAAGGGAAATCATGTTTGATTAATCTGGAATTTTTTGAGGACGTAACAAGTAGAATGAATAAAGGAGAGCCAGGTGTATCTGGACTTTCAAAAAGCCTTTGGCAAAGTGCCAAACAAGAGATTAGTGTGCAAAATTACAGCACATGGTATTGGGGGTAGGGTATTGACATGAATAGAGAACTGCTGCATGGCTCAGTGCTGGGACCCCAGTTATTTACAATATATATTAACGATTTATACAAAGGAATTAAATGTAACATAAATGTGAGCTGCGAAGTGGATGCTTGAGGCTGCAGGGTGACTTCAATAGGTTGGGTGAGTGGGCAGATGCATGGCAGATGTAGTATAATGTGGATAAATGTGAGGTTATCCACTTTGGTGGCAAGCACCGGAGAAGGCAGATTATTATCTGAATGGTATCAGATTAGGAAAAGGGGAGGTGCAATGAGATCTGAATGTCTTTGTACATCAATCACTGAAAGTAACCATGCAGGACCAGCAGGCAGTGAAGAAAGCTAATGGCATGTTGGCCTTCATAGCGAGAGGATTTAAGTATAGGAGCAAGGAGGTCCTACTGCAGTTGTACAGGGCCCTGGTAAGACCGCACCTGGAATATTGTGTGCCGTTTTGGTCTCCTAATTTGAGGAAGGACATTCTTGCTATTGAGTGAGTGCAGTGTAGGTTCACCAGGTTAATTCCTAGGATGGCGGGACTGACATATGATGAAAGAATGGATCGACTGGGCTTATATTCACTGGAATTTAGAAGGATCAGACCGGATCTTATAGAAACATAAACAAATCTTAAGGGAATGGACAGGCTAGATGCAGGAAAAATGTTTCCCATGTTGGGGGAAGTCCAGAACCTGGGGACACAGTTTAAGAGGAAGGGGTAGGCCATTTAGGACTGAGATGAGGAAATGCTTTTTCAGCCAGAGAGTTGTGAATTTGTGGAATTCACTGCCACAGAAGGCAGTGGAGGTTAATTCACTCGATGTATTCAAGAGAGAGTTAGATTTTGCTCTTCGGGCTAACAGAATCAAGGGATATGGGGTGAAAGCAGGAACAGGGTACTGATTCTGGATAATCATCCATATTATATTGAATGGCGGTGCTGGCTCAAAGGGTCGATTGGCCTAATCCGGCATCCAATTTCTATGTTTCTATAACAGCTGGGAAGAACCTGTCCCTGAATCTGTTTGTCTGCGTTTTCACACTTCCATACCTTTTGCCTGATGGGAGAAGGGAGAAGAGGGAGTGGCCAGTGTGCGACTCATCCTTGATTATCCTGCTGGCCTTGCCGAGGCAGCGTGAGGTATAAATGGAGTCAATAGAAGGGAGGTTGGTTTGTGTGACGTTTCGGGTTGAGACACTTGTTCAGACTGTCTGAAAGTCTGAAGAAAGGTCTCGACCTGAAGCGTCACGCATTCCTTCTCTCCAGAGACGCTGGCTGTCCTGCTGAATGACTCCAACATTTTGTGTCTACCTTCGGTTTAAACCGGCATCTGCAGTTCCTTCCTAAACAGGTTGGTTCGTGTGATAGTCTGGGCTGCATCCACAATACATCCTCAAGTCCAAATTTGGACTTTCTGACCAACGGACCCCAATCAGTGAGGATAGGGGACAAATTATCCTCTGCGATAATCCTCAACACTGGTGCTCTGCACCGTAGAAAGCATTTTATCTGCAAGCATCACAGCACTGTGGATGTTGTCTATATGGACTTCAGTAAGGCATTTGACAAGGTTCCACATGGAAGGTTGATTAAGAAGGTTAAATCGTTGGGTATTAATAGTGAGGTTGCAAGATGGATTCAACAATGGCTGAATGGGAGATACCAGAGGGTAACGGTTGACAATTGTATGTCAGGTTGGAGGCCAGTGTCTAGTGGAGTGCCCCAAGGATCTGTGTTGGGTCCACTGTTGTTTGTCATTTACATTAATGATCTGGATGATGGTGTGGCAAATTGGATTAGTAAATATGCAGATGATACTAAGATAGGTGGAGTAGTTGATAGTGAGGTAGATTTTCAAAGTCTACAGAGAGACT
This sequence comes from Rhinoraja longicauda, assembly GCF_053455715.1. Taxonomy (NCBI): domain Eukaryota; kingdom Metazoa; phylum Chordata; class Chondrichthyes; order Rajiformes; family Arhynchobatidae; genus Rhinoraja; species Rhinoraja longicauda. The sequence goes on from NW_027602921.1 coordinate 21,331, forward strand.
TGGGCCTTTTGGAAGGGTGGGCTGAAAGATGGCAGATGGAGTTTAATGCTGATAAGTGTGAGGTGCTGCATTTTGGTAGGACAAATCAAAATAGGACGTACAGGGTAAATGGTAGGGAATTGAGGAATGCAGTGGAACAGAGGGATCTGGGAATAACTGTGCATTGTTCCCTGAAGGTGGAATCTCATGTGGATAGGGTGGTGAAGAAGGCGTTTGGTATGCTTGCCTTTATAAATCAGAGCATCGAGTATAGAAGTTGGGATGTAATGTTGAAATTGTACAGGGCATTGGTGAGGCCAAATCTGGAGTATGGTGTGCAGTTCTGGTCGCCAAATTATAGGAAGGATGTCGACAAAATGGAGAGGGTACAGAGGAGATTTACTAGAATGTTGCCTGGGTTTCAGCACTTAGGCTACAGAGAGAGGTTGAACAGGTTGGGTCTTTATTCTTTGGAGCGTAGAAGGTTGAGGGGGGACTTGATAGAGGTTTTTTAAATTTTGAGAGGGACGGACAGAGTTCATGTGGGTAGGCTTTTCCCTTTGAGAGTGGGGAAGATTCCAACAAGGGGACATAGCTTCAGAATTGAGGGACAAAGGTTTAGGGGTAACATGAGGGGGAACTTCTTTACTCAGAGGGTTGTGGCTGTATGGAATGGGCTTCTGGTGGAAGTGGTGGAGGCTGGCTCGATTTTATTATTTAAGAGTAAATTGGATAGGTATATGGATAGGAGGGGATTGGAGGGTTATGGTCTGAGTGCAGGTAGATGAGACTAGGTCAGGGAGAATGGTCGGCGTGGACTGGTAGGGCCGGACAGGCCTGTTTCCATGCTGTAGTTGTTATATGTTATATGTTATATATGTTATAACCATATAACCATATAACAACTACAGCACGGAAACAGGCCCGTTCGGCCCTACCAGTCCACGCCGACCACTCTCCCTGACCTAGTCTCATCTACCTGCACTCAGACCATAACCCTCTAATCCCCTCTTATCCATATACCTATCCAATTTACTCTTAAATAATAAAATCGAGCCTGCCTCCACCACTTCCACCGGAAGCCCATTCCATACAGCCACCACCCTCTGAGTAAAGAAGTTACCCCTCATGTTACCCCTAAACTTTTGTCCCTCAATTCTGAAGCTATGTCCCCTTGTTGGAATCTTCCCCACTCTCAAAGGGAAAAGCCTACCCACGTCAACTCTGTCCGTCCCTCTCAAAATTTAAAAAACCTCTATCTAGTCCCCCCTCAACCTTCTACGCTCCAAAGAATAAAGACCCAACCTGCTCAACCTCTCTCTGTAGCTTAAGTGCTGAAACCCAGGCAACATTCTAGTAAATCGCCTCTGTACCCTCTCCATTTTGTCGACATCCTTCCTATAATTTGGCGACCAGAACTGCACACCATACTCCAGATTCGGCCTCACCAATGCCCTGTACAATTTTAACATTACATCCCAACTTCTATACTCGATGCTCTGATTTATAAAGGCAAGCATACCAAACGCCTTCTTCACCACCCTATCCACATGAGATTCCACCTTTAGGGAACAATGCACAGTTATTCCCAGATCCCTCTGTTCCACTGCATTCCTCAATTCCCTACCATTTACCCTGTACGTTCTATTTTGATTTGTCCTACCAAAATGCAGCACCTCACACTTATCAGCATTAAACTCCATCTGCCATCTTTCAGCCCACCCTTCCAAAAGGCCCAAGTCTCTCTGTAGACTTTGAAACTCTACTTCATTATTAACTACACCACCTATCTTAGTATCATCTGCATATTTACTAATCCAATTTGCCACACCATCATCCAGATCATTAATGTAAATAACAAACAACAGTGGACCCAACACAGATCCTTGGGGTACTCCACTAGACACTGGCCTCCAACCTGACATACAATTGTCAATCATTACCCTCTGGTATCTCCCATTCAGCCATTGTTGAATCCATCTTGCAACCTCACTATTAATACCCAACGATTTAACCTTCTTAATCAACCTTCCATGTGGAACCTTGTCAAATGCCTTACTGAAGTCCATATAGACAACATCCACAGCCTTGCCCTTATCAATTTCCCTGGTAACCTCTTCAAAAAATTCAAGAAGATTAGTCAAACATGACCTTCCAGGCACAAATCCATGTTGACTGTTTCTAATCAGGCCTTGTTTATCCAAATAATTATATATATTGTCCCTAAGTATCTTTTCCATTAATTTTCCCACCACAGATGTCAAACTAACAGGTCTATAATTGCTAGGTTTACTTTTAGAACCTTTTTTAAAGAAAGGCACAACATGCGCAATGCGCCAATCTTCCGGCACCATCCCCGTTTCTAATGACGTTTGAAATATTTCCGTCATAGCCCCTGCTATTTCTGCACTAACTTCCCTCAATGTCCTAGGGAATATCCTATCAGGACCTGGAGACTTATCCACTTTTATATTTTTCAAAAGTGTCCGTACCTCCTCTTCTTTAATCCTCATAATTTCCATCACTACTCTACTTGTTTCGCTTACCTCACATAATTCAATATCCTTCTCCTCGGTGAATACCGAAGAAAAGAAATTGTTTAATATCTCCCCCATTTCTTCCGGCTCAGCACATAGCTGTCCACTCTGACTCTCTAATGGACCAATTTTATCCCTCGCTATCCTTTTGCTATTGACATATCTGTAGAACCCCTTGGGGTTTACTTTTACATTACTTGCCAAAGCAGGGTTTGGGAACAGCTCCATCCAAGACTGCAAGAAATTGCAGCAAATTGTGGACGCAGCCCAGACCATCACACAAACCCACCTCACTTCCATTGACTCCATTTATACCTCACACTGCCTGAGCAAGGCCAGCAGAATAATCAAGGACAAGTCTCACCCTGCCCACTCCCACTTCTCCCCTCTCCCATCGGGCATAATGTGGAGAAGTGTGAAAACACACACCTCCAGGTTCAGGGACAGTTTCTTCCCAGCTGTTATCTGACAACTGAACCATCCTACCATAACCAGACTGCAATCATGAACCACTATCTACCTCATTGGAGACCCTCGGACTATCTTTGATCGGAATTTACTGGCTTTACCTTGCACTGAACTTTATTCACGTTATTCCCAGCATCATGTATATGTTCACTGTGGATGGCTCGATTGTAATCATGTATTGTCTGTGTGTTGTCTGGTTAACATGCAACTAAAGTTTTTCACTGGACCTCGGTACATGTGACAATTAACAACTCAAACTGACCAGCGTCTCCCTGTCCTCTCGTTGATGTGGACATCTGCACTAACTGGTGTCTCTCAGTCCCTCTCTCTCAGGGGGCAAGTATCTATACACTGATGGTGCCTCTCAGTCCCTCACTCTCACCAGGATATCTGTACACTGACCCGTGCATCTCAGTCCCACTCTCAGGGGGATATCTGTACACTGACCCGTGCATCTCAGTCCCACTCTCAGGGCGATATCTGAATACTGATCTGTGTCTCTCAGTCCCTCACTCTCAGGGGGATATCTGTACATTGACTGGTGTCCCAGTCTCTCTCTCTCTCAGGGGGGTATCTGTACAGGTGACCGGTCTCTCTGTCCCTCTCTCTCAGGGAGGTATCTCTACATTGACAGGTGTCCCAGACTCTCTCCCTCTCTCAGGGGGATATCTGTACACCGACTTTTA
>NW_027602922.1:0-25000 GCF_053455715.1 Rhinoraja longicauda
CTTTCTCAGAATAGAAGAATGTTATTGAACCATTTTACCTTTCGATACACAGTACCTCAACATTTTAACGAACGGAGTAATGGGAAAGCAGATCGCAATCTTCAGTTGCTCTCTAAATTTGGTCTGAGTCACTCCGTAAATAAAGGTGTTTGCGCAGCAGCTGAGAAGCTGAACGGCAAACCCCACTTCCTTTGCATAAAAAAGCCGGATAGACGTCTCCAGGTCTGTGTAGAGACATCTCATGAGAATGAAGACCAGCGTGGTTGTCGCCCAGCACAGAAGGAAACTCGCAGACAAGGTGAAGAGGAGAATGATGGATTGTCGCCGGGTCTCCATCTCAGGATCTCGCTGCTTGCTGCGATTTCTCTGTCCCTTAAGCGCCCGCCGGCGTTTGCTCGCCACCAGGATCCGACTGACAGTCAGTGAATTGAGAGTCAAAATGAGGAAGAAAGGGAGCAGCGGGTTCAAAAGTACGTCCATCCAATAAAGACCCTGGACCTCTCCAGTATCACGAAGCAGGGGTTTACCTCTACACTCCCAATAACCGGAATAATTACCCGATATCCTCATATACCGGAAATAAAAAGGTATGTTCTTTAGACAGAAGGTGACGCAGATTATGCCAATAATCAATCCCGCAATTTTTGGGGTGCAGTATTTTGTCTTAAACTTAGCCCAGCAAATGGCCACAAACCGATCGAAGGTGAAAGCGACCGTAAGCCACACAGACCAATCTAAAACCACATTGCAAAAGGTATAGTGCACAAGACAGAACGGAGCATTTCTAAGAACCAGGACCAGGTTGTGCCAATAGGATTCAAACCAAAACAAGTTTGCCTGTATCATTTCGTACATCAGGACTTAGATGATCACAACCATTAGATCCGCCGCAGCCATCGACACGAGATAGCAGGTGATGCATTTGGAGAGACCACACTTTCCTCGGCAGAGAATGACGATTGCAAGCAGATTAACTTGAGAGGAAGAAAGTAAAATAAACAACGTGATAAATTGCAACAGACAATCAACGCGCTTCTGAAAACCAAATTTCAGGACATTTACACCTCGTGGACATCCATAACCTCGGCGCATCCGTACAACCAGAATGGGAATAAATAGTCTCATTTTCATAGCTCCGATGAAGTGCTTTATACCGGTCATTTTACTGTGGTCCCTCTCAGGGATTACAGCCCCCGCGCGTATTCACAGGCAATGTGTTAACAAACACCCAAACCGATGAAGCGGGCGGGGAGTTATGTCGCTGTCGAGCAACAAGACGTCTTGGAAACTTCGCCTTGGTAACTAACTCGTCAAATTTTAACGGTTAGAGACGATTTCAATATAAAAGCAAATTAGATCAGATTTAAAAATAAAATATCGGGTACATTTACCCCCAACATTAAGGCTACAGCGAGAAGTTTGGATAGTGTTGCGGACATGCACAGTGTGAATTGCGTCGGTGCATTTTGAAGGCATTCGAAAGACATAGGAAGTCTTCAAATAATTTGGATGTGCAGTCGCATTGCAGCCCATGGCAATAAGGGAACTTGTCCGCATTTCCATGGAAATTGTGGATCAGCTCCAATGAGCTAGGCCAGAGAGTAGAAACATAGAAAATAGGTGCAGGAGTAGGTCATTCGGCCCTTCGAGCCTGTACGCACCGCCATTCAATATGATCATGGCTGATCATCCAACTCAGTATCCTGTACCTGCCTTCCCTCCATACTCCCTGATCCATTTAGCCACAAGGGCCACATCTAACTCCCTCTTAAATATAGCCAATGAACTGGCCTCAACTACCTTCTGTGGCAGAGAATTCCACAGATTTGCCACTCTGTGTGAAAAAAAACGTTCTCATCTCGGTCCTAAAAGACTTCCCCCTTATCCTTAAACTGTGACCCCTTGTTCTGGACTTCCCCAACATCGGGAACAATCTTCCTGCATCTAGCCTGTCCAACCCCTTAAGAATTTTGTAAGTTTCTATAAGATCCCCCCTCAGTCTTCTAAATTCCAGAGAGTACAAGCCGAGTCTATCCAGTCTTCCTTCATATGAAAGTCCTGCCATCCCAGGAATCTATCTGGTGAACCTTCTCTGTACTCCCTCTATGGCAAGAATGTCTTTCCTCAGATTAGGAGAACAAAATTGTACGCAATACTCCAGGTGTGGTCTCACCAATGCCATGTACAACTGCAGCAGAACCTCCCTGCTCCTATACTCAAATCCCCTCGCTATGAATGCCAACATAACATTCGCTTTCTTCACTGCCTGCTGCACCTGCATGCCTACCTTCAATGACTGGTGTACCACGACACTCAGGTCTCGTTGCATCTCACCTTTTCCTAAACGGCCACCATTCAGATAATAGTCTGCTTTCCTGTTCTTGCCACCAAAGTGGATAACCTCACATTTATCTACATTATACTCCAAAGACGTACAGGTATGTAGGTTAATTGGCTGGGTAAATGTAAAAATTGTCCCTAGTGGGTGTAGGATAGTGTTAATGTGCGGGGATCGCTGGGCGGCACGGACTTGGTGGGCCGAAAAGGCCTGTTTCCGGCTGTATATATATGATGATGATATGATACTGCATCTGCCATGCATTTGCCCACTTAACCTATCCAAGTCACGTTGCAGCCTCCTAGCATCCTCCTCATAGCTAACACTGCCCCCAGCTTCGTGTCATCCGCAAACTTGGAGATGTTGCATTCAATTCCCTCGTCCAAATCATTAATATATATTGTAAATAGCTGGGGCCCCAGCACTGAGCCTTGCGGTACCCCACTAGTCACTGCCTGCCATTCTGAAAAGGACCCGTTTATTCCTATTCTTTGCTTCCTGTCTGCCAGCCAGTTCTCTATCCACATCAATACTGAACCCACAATACCGTGTGCATTAAGTTTGCATACTAAGTACGAGACGAAAAATTAGTATAACTGAATTGCCACGCCGGTCGACATTTAGTAACCTAGCAATCACCATGTGGTGAAATAATTCTAAATACTCCAAAAGGGCGGAAATATGAAGCAACGCCACCAGCGAACTGTTGATAATGAATGGAACTTCAACAACAAATGAAGAGTGAGGAAAATAAAAACAGGATAAACTTCTTTCGCCAGTCTGACGTCGTCAATTCTCCGTAATTAATCTGTTGCAAGAAGTGCTTACCACGGATGCCAATCGCGGTAACAAGGGAGTAGAATATAAAGAAAAAAGCGTCCATCATATCCTGCTGTTGGAGGGTTCGTTTCTGTCCAGCTCTGCCGGAGGGACGCGTTATCGAAATCAGCAAATTATTCAAAATGTTTCCAAGGGATTAAAAAAAAACAGACATCAGAAATTAAATGCAAACGAACACAGTAAATGATCTCTGTTGAATTCCATCCAATCCAACTGTTGCACAGATCTGTGGTTCCCTTTATGAGAACGTGATTGAGCTTTCGGTGCTCCCAGCCCGTTCAGTCTGCAGTGTTGTTCAGATCCCGAGATGACCCTCATTTATAGAACTCAAGATATGCCTGATCTTGAAAATAACTTGCGCAATATCTGTTCAGTATCGTCATTTAACAAAGGAGCCCGCATTTTCTGATCCAGTGCGCCTCAAATCCCAATGGAGAAACAACGTTTTCTTTCCATTGTAACACAACATAGATAGTAATCATGAGATAATCGCTCCGATCTTTACTACGATTGAGGACTACTCATCATTTAGTGGTACGCGTGGCAGCGGTCCAATACAACCATCCCTTTACTGAATCTACTTGAATACTGTTTGTCGTATTCTATCATGGGGAGTGGATTCGCTACTCCAGTTCAACCGTCGGTAATCTCAATGTAACTACCTAGGTTGAAGCATTGCTTTATATTTATGGGGTGCCTCAACATTAATGCGGTTTGTCATTCTTCCATTCTGACTCCATTGTTGCTCTTGACAGACCAGCGCTCGGGGTAGCGACTCTCCATGGCCAAATCCAGACTGGGATCGTTCGCAGCCGACCCAACAGTTAACCACCATAACATTTGTGGACGAGTAGATTACCCAGGTTTACATCTCCTGCTGACGGGCGCAGATCTTGGGACAGTCACAAACCAGACATTCTGTTAATTTGAAGAACGATGTTTTCCTTGCATTCAAACAATAACATGTTAAGTCAGTACGATGAAGTGTCAAAAATGATTCATGAAGGTGATACAGGAAATGAAGTAACAATTGAGAACATAGAAACATATAAAACGGGTCTAGTAGGAGGCCATTCGGCCCTTAGAGCCAGCACCGCCATTCATTGCGATCATGGCTGATCATCCAAAATCATTGTGATCATGGCTGGTCATCCACAATCAGTAACCTGTGCCCAACTTCTCCCCAAATCCCTTGATTCCACTAGCCCCCAGAGCTCTATCTAACTCTCTCTTAAATTAATCCAGTGATTTGGCCTCGACTGCCCTCTGTGGCAGAAAATTCCACAAATTCACAACTCTCTGGGTGAAAAAGTTCCTTCTCACCTCAGTTTTAAATGGCCTCCCCTTTATTCTAAGACTGTGGCTCCTGGTTCTGAGCCCCTCAACATTGGGAATGTTTTTCCTGCATCACACAACTGGTATACAGGTGATCATTGTTCGGCATAGACTCAGTGGGCCAAAGAGACTGTTTCCACACTGTATCTCTAAACTGATCTAAACTACAGAGAATGTTCAGACAAACAAAGGTACACAGGGCTCTACATGTTTCACATCCCACTCACCAGGGTCAATTTATCTACAAAACTGCATGTCTTTGAACGTGGGGGGAAATTGGGGCAGCCCGAGCACTTAAGTGGATGGTATTGGACATAATGAAGATGGTAGTGAACAATTGCAGCAAGATTTTGATCAGTTGGTCAGGTGGGCCATGGAATGATTGATGGAATTTAATAGAGAGAAATGAGAGATGTTGAATTCTGACAAGTTTAACATGGACAGGACCAACACAGTGAATGGTCGGGCTCTGGGGAGTGTTGTAGAGCAGAGGGATCTCGGAGTGTAGGTTCAAGATTTCTTGAAGGCGGAGTCACAGGTACATAGGGTGGGCAAAAGGGCTTTTGGCCCATTGGCCTTCATCAGCCAGAGTATTCAACATCGAAGTTGAGAGGTCATGTTATGACCTCTCAATGATATCAGACGATGAGACCACATTTATAGCATGTATTCCAGTTTTGGGTACCAATTTATAGGAAGGATGTTGTTAAGTTGGAACGGGTATAAAAAGATTGACAAGGATGTTGCCAGGACTCTGGAGTCTGAGCTATAGAGAGAGGTTGAGCAGGGGAGTGCAGGAGGGAGAGGAGTGATCTCACAGAGATGTACAAAATCATGAGAGGAGTAGATCAGATAAAAACACAGTCTCTTGCCCAGAGTGGGGGAATCGAGAACCAGAGGATACAGGTGAGAGGGATAGAGTTAATAGGTGCTGAGAGATACATTTTTTACTCATTAGATGGTGGGTTTATGGAACGAGTTGCCAGGGAAGGTAGTTCAGGCAGGCACTATTGTCATACTTAATAAATATTCAGACAGGTATATGGACAGGATAGCTTAGAGGGATATGGGCCAAATGCAGACAAGTGGGACTACTGTAGATGGGACATAGTGTTCGCCGTGGGTAAATTGGGCCAAGGGCCTGTTTTCACGCTGTATACCTCCATGACTCTAACACCTGGGGAAACACCATGCGGTCACAGGGAGAACATAGAAACACTGTATAGATAGCACCCATGGTCAGGAATGAACCCTTGTCTCCCGCGCTGTGAAGCACCAACAATACCGCTGCTCTACTGTGCTGCTCTAAATTGTAACGTTCAATTTGCACTCTCTTTGCTTTCACCGTTTGCACACCCTGTTGTAGTCGGGAATGGTAGACACAAAATGCTGGCCTAACTCAGCAGGACAGGCAGCATCTCTGGAGAGAAGGAATGGTTTGATTGTCTTCAAGCATGCTATGAGTTGCCTGGATGGCACGTAAAACAAAGCCGAGTTACACGTGGTAATAATGAACGAATACCAATACTATACAATGTTCCAAGCAATCTCCATTGCGGTACAACCATCACTTATGCTCATGAGCCAAATTAGATGTAGGTCAACACCACAGACATCCAACCAGAATATCTTCCTTCCACCACAACACTGTCTTCTATGCGTCAGCCAGTTCTGAATCAATACGACCAAGTCACTGTTAATTTGATGCATCTTAATCTTCTAGATCAGCCTACCATGAGAGACGTAATCAAAAGCCTTCCTAAAATCCATGCACAAACATCCACCACCCAACTTCAATCTCCTTCGTCACCTCCCTGAAATACACCCATGTTCGTAAAAAAAGACCTGCTGCGCACAAAGTCGTGCTGGCTATCCTTAATCAGCCTATTAGAAACATAGAAACATAGAAACATAGAAAATAGGTGCAGGAGTAGGCCATTCGGCCCTTCGAGCCTGCACCGCCATTCAATATGATCATGGCTGATCATTCAGCTCAGTAGCCTGTACCTGCCTTCTCTCCATACCCCCTGATCCCTTTAGCAAAAAGGGCCACATCTAACTCCCTCTTAAATATAGCCAATGAACTGGCCTCAACTACCTTCTGTGGCAGAGAATTCCACAGACTCACCACTCTCTGGGTGAAGAAATGTTTTCTCATCTCGGTCCTAAAAGACTTCCCCCTTATCCTTAAGCTATGACCGCTGGTTCTGGACTCCCCCAACATCGGGAACAATCTTCCCGCATCGAGCCTATCCAACCCCTTAAGAATTTTATATGTTTCTATAAGATCCCCCCTCAGTCTTCTAAACTCCAGCGAGTACAAGCCCAGTCTATCTAGTCTTTGCTCATATGTAAGTCCCGCCATCCCAGGGATCAATCTGGTGAACCTTCTCCGTACTCCCTCTAAGGCAAGAACGTCTTTCCTCAGGTTAGGAGACCAAAACTGCACACAATACTCCAGGTGCGGTCTCACCAAGGCCCTGTACAACTGCAGCAGAACCTCCCTGCTCCTAAACTCAAATCCTCTTGCTATGAATGCCAACATACCATTCGCTTTCTTCTCTTCTAACTAGGAATAAATCCTATCTTGAGGAATTCTCTCCAATAGTTTCCCTACCACTGATGTGAGGATCACTGGCCTTCAGTTCCCTGGATTCTCTCCACTTCCCTTCTTAATAGTTTTCAAGAGAGAGTTAGAATTAGCACTTCGGACTAACGGAATCAAGGAATATGGGGGAAAAGCAGGAACGGGGTACTGATTTTGGATGATCAGCGATCATCGTATTGATTGGCCTAATCCTGCACCTATTTCTATGTTACTAGATTAAACAAAAGAACATCATTGGCCACTCTCCAGTTCTCCAGGGCATCACTTGTGGTTAAAGAAACAAAGATCCTTGTCATGGCCCCTGCAATCTCCTCTCTTGCCTCCCTCAAAAACCTGGGATAGATCCCATCTGGCCATGGGACCTACCCATCTTAATGCTCTTCCACAGCCTCAGCACCACCTACTTCTCAACCTCAAACTGCCCCAGCATATTTGTACAATACCTCTTTGGTCTTCGCCACTTCAGCACTTAGTTTCAATTGTTCCTTCTGTCTTTTCAATCGATCGCTCTCCCTTCTACAACCTTCTTCTTCTTGCAGTTGTCTTCTCCTCCGTTCTTCTTCTTGCAGTTGTCGTCTCCTCCAATCTTCTTCTTCTTGCAGTTGTCCTCCGTTCTTCTTGTAATTGCCGTTCTTGTGCCTCAAACTCATGCATCCTTTCCATGAACGCAGCCTGTTCAACAAGAACGGCCATTTTGGCCTCGGTCTCCTTACGAGCAGAGCGCGTCGAAGATGCACGAGATTTGATGCTCAACTTAGAGGTCGAAATATTTGAAGCACTATCTCCAGGTCCGATGGATTCTGTGTCATTGTCACCCTGGAGGGTCCGGCCTCAAGACCTACTTGTCTTAGCCATTCAATAACATCTTGGTTAAATCCATCGACACTTTCTACCACCTGCAGCATCCATTTATCTTGCTTATCCCATTCTTCTGGTGCTAATTGTAGCAGTCTCAATGTTTCGTAGGTGCCGTAGATTTCGTCTTTGAGGTGGTTAAGATGATTCAGATTGAACCACACCTCAGCCTCCTTTGCTGATTTTATTAGCTTTGATGTTTTCCATTGTCATCTCAACCATCTTATATTTATGTCTCTTCAGCTTCTCATTGCTTTCATGAGCCAGGTCTTTGCCAATTTCAGTAAGCATAATGGCCCTTTTTTCCAATTTTGACCGTGTTCCGCTATGGTCACCTTATGACTCAACATCAGATTTCATCTCAGACATTCTAAGCTTGTTGACGAACACCAGATGTGCTTTTTGGTCCCTTATCCAGTCTAGCTATTTCAAACTTTTGTTGTCTACGTCTCTTGCAAAGACAAGCTTTCTGAACTTTCGAAGAGTAAATTCCAATAATTCGTTCCAGCTCAGGCAGATTTTACGATGAATCGCTCCAGTTCAGATAAGATCTCACACTTCATCTCTTGCGAAGGCAAATTCTGACTGAACATCCCGAGGAGTAGATTCAAGCTGATCGCTTCAGCTAAAGATGGAATTTTACGATATGGAATTTTATGACATAGCGGCCAGCTTCTCGTCTATCAATTAGCTCCCAAGCTGCCACTTGCATAGGTCGGGGAAACGATGATCTTTTGACTCAAGTAATAACAATAACAGAGACCATCTCGACGTTTGAGTTAGTTTGACGTTTTTATTTGAAGTCGCAATACAATATATTGGCCTATCTCTTGTCATCGACTGGGTATTACTTTGCTAGGTAAAATTCCATATCTTACCAGAGTCTATGCGATTGATACGAACTGCCAGATTTATCTTCGATGGAAATCTGTATTAATCTTTTTGTCAATAAGATCTACAACCGAATATATCTTGGCTAATGAATCTTTTGGCAGAACCTTTGGCTGAACCTCTGTCAGCGCCTTCTCGTCTCCCACTACCAACACGTATAAAACTGCCGTAACTCTAGCTCCGCATACGTAATACGTAGGTATACGTAATACGTAAGCATCGCATTAACTCTACAGTGTCCAAACTACAGCAGGATACAAGATAATAATAATAATAATATGCAAAAATAACTAATAAACGCAAAATGGCTCCTCTCCAGGGACATGCGAGCCCGGACATAGGCCCAGAACAGGGGTAGGCAGCCGACTCTGGTGTTACCGTCAACTGCCTGCTGCCTGGACCCTTTGATGGCCATCTTAGCCAGGACCAGGAACAAACCAACAGGTAGATCCCACCTTCCCAATCACCCCTCCCCACTTCCTACCTTGTGCGCAAATACCAAAATTGTGGGTGTAAAATGCAACCAGAACTCGAGGAGCAGCCCCTGCAGATACTGGGACTGCAGCCTCTCACACTCCATATATATGTGGAATATGGTCTCTTCCTAGCTACAGAAATGGCAGTCGGCTGGCGAGAACGTGAGCTGACATAAATATCTGCACCATGAAACAGCTCTGTGCAACACTCTCCAACCTAGGTTCTCGATGTAAAGGGCGAGGACTCCATTATAGAGAGGCCTCCACTGGGGGTGGATTGTCCCTTGTGTGTGTAGGATAGTTTAGGTGTGTGGGGATTGCTGGATGGCACGGATACAGTGGGCCGAAAGACCTGTTTATGTGCTCTATCCCCAAAACGGAAAGATATAGGTTAAAGTCTCCACTGATTGCCCTTTCATCCCTGTTACACATATCTAAATTACCTGCTTTGTGCCACGCTCATGCAAGGTTAGACAGATTTGGCAGCCTTTGTTTGTTGTCCCTGGGATGCTGGAGTTTGAGGGGAGACCCGCTGGAGGTTTATAAAATCATGAGAAGCATAGACAGGGAAGATGTCAGAACCTTTTTTCCCCGGGATGGAAATATCAAATACAAGAGCACATAGATTTAACGAGAGAGGGCAAAGTTGCAAAGAAATGTGCAAGGCTATCTGTTTACACAGTTAGTAGAGGGTGCCAGGAACGCAGAGTCAAGAGTGGTGGTGGAGGCAGATACAATAGTGACGTTTATGATGCTTTTGGATTGGCACATGGATACAAATCCAGTAAATGGAGGGATATGGATTATGTGCAGTGTTTGGCTTGACATCGTGTTCGGCACAATGTGGGCTGAAGAGACAGTTCATGTGCTGTACTGTTCTATGTTTTAATGTGACATCCACTGTTTGGTCACAATGTTCTATTTGTCATATATGCAATTGAATAGAGAAATTATATTTGCAAATATTACATGTACTGGTGCCTTATTCACAGTCCAAAATCCGGTCGGCCCGCACGCTCGGGAAACTGGAGCCACTCCTGTGAACCGAAGTCCCTTTCCTCGCCCGGCCGTCTTTGTGTCTCAGGGGCATTACCTTCACCCTCCTAACGGTCCCCTTTCCAGCGTCCGACGTCTCCAGCTCCCTCCAAGTTATGCCGACCGACGATCCAAGTCAAGTCAAATTTATTTGTCACATACACATACTCGATGTGCAGTGAAATGAAAGTGGCAATGCCTGCGGATTGTGCACAAAAATAATTACAGTTACAGCATATAAATAAAGTTAATAAGTTACTAAACATAGCACAAAAAGTGTCGACAAAAATTTAGTCTCTGGGGTTATCAAAGTTGACAGTCCTGATGGCCTGTGGGAAGAAGCTCCGTCTCATCCTCTCCGTTTTCACAGCGGGTCCCCGGTCTCACGTGGGTCCCCGGTCTCACCAACCACCAAGCCTTTGGGCATGTTCCCAGTTACAACAAACATGCAGCCTTCGGGCGAGCTCCCGCCGACCAACGAGCGTTCCGGCCAGGCACTGTGGCCACCGCACCTCAGAAACACTAATAGACGTATTTCACTAAAGACCTGTAGGTATTTCCTGTCCGTCCTTTGAACTTTACTATTGCTGCACGTTCTGCACCATGATCTGCATGGTTCTTCTGTATGATTCTCCAGCGGTCCAACGCCCACTCTTGCTTCTCTCTTACTCTTTATATAACTGAAGAAACTCTTGCTATCCTCTTTTAGATTATTGTCGAGCTTACCTTCGTATTTCTCCCTTTCTCCCCGTCTTGTCTCTTTAGTTAACATCTGCTGTTATTTAAAAGCTTCCCTGTCCTCTGGCTTCCCATTAATCTTTGCTATGTTATACGCCTTTTCTTTTAGTTTTATAGTGTCCTTGACTTCCATTGTCAGTCACGTTCGCCCGTATCTCCCACTAGAATATTTCTTCCTGTTTTGGTTCTCATGCAGCCATCTTTCAGTAATTGAATCACACTGATTGCATTCAAATGTATCATAAATTCATTTATTATTGTGAATGTTCTGGGTGTTCAGATACTTTATTGTGAATTCTCTGGGAATTCAGATACAGCACATTTAATATTATTGTTTTGACATTTTTGTTTTGAATCTTTTCACTGTTTAACATCTTTGCCAGTTATTTTGCTGACTACTATTCCAAATACTCCTTGCTGTTTCCCTTTTCCCATTGCTGATTTCCCTTCACTCTTCCCATTTTCTCACTCAGCTACTATAACATCTCCCCAAATAGCACTAACAAACCCACTGCAAAATTATTGCGTTTCGGGCCCACCTATCCCACTAAAGGCACCAAAGACTCATAGATCTATTTCTCGATTTACTCATTCATGTCCTTTATTGTATAATCTCTGTACTTAATAGTATATTGCCTTGATGTAATCTGAAGATTATAATCTTTGAGGTCCTGTTTTGTAAAATAATGTTATCCACTTCTCTAAACTCTATTGCAAGAACTTCCATTTTTCTACAGATGTTCTTAGTGTATGGACCCCACCTCTAGCTGTTTATCCTTCCCTTTCAGAATCAATTAGCAATCAATTATTTGTTTGACCTTGTCACCAAGGAAGCAACTAAATGCCCTGGAATCTCAATTCCAGGCACCACTAGGCCGGTCTGTTCCCCTAACTATTGAATCTTCTGCAATTATGACTTTCTTACAGTTCTTCCTTCGGTTAAAATGGCGCTTGCTTTAGTTTAATTTTGAAATAGGGGTGTTCCCAGTTCTGACTGCAATATTCTAACACCCCGTCCTCCCATCCCAAGCAGTACAACAGCACAGTTCAGCAACTTGGTTAGACTGCACTTGGAGTATTTTGTGCGGTACTGGTTGCCCCATTACGGGAAGTATGTGGAGGCCTTGGAGAGGGTGTAGAATTGGTTTTACCACCGTGATGACTGGATTAGGGGGCATTAGATACAAGGTGAGGTCGGCCAGATATGGATTAATTCCACTGGAATGACAGAGGTTGCGAGGAGAACAGCGAAAAGTATATCAAATTAAAGGGCACAGACAGGGGAGACAGTCAGAATCTTTTCCCCAGGATGCAAAATCAAATATCAGAGTGGATGTCTTTATGGTGAGTGGAGCAAAGTTCAAAGGAGATAGAGTCATACAGCACGGACACAGTGCCTTCGACCCAGCATGTCGATGTCGACCAAGATGTTCCATCTTCACTAGTCCCATCTGCCCACATTTGGCCCATATCCATTTAAACCTTTCCTATCCATGTACCAGTCCAAATATCGTCTAAAGGTTTACTATCACCTGCCTGAACTGCCTCCTCTGGCAGCTGGCTGCATATACACACCACCCTCTGTGTGAAAAGGTTGCCCCCGGGTTCCCATAAAATCTTTGAACGCATGAGAGTGTTAGGTTCTGAGGCACACAGGAACTGGACTCAAACGCACGACTCACACACAAGAGTCAATTTGGAGGAAAAAAGGCGTTCTTTAATTTCCAAATTAACACCACCCTCCAAATTTCCAAATTAAAGAACACTGCGATACAAACCAAAACCCTAAACTTACTTAGCTACAAAAACATTAGTTACAAAAATACTTACTAGGATACTCACTAACTATACTACGCTTGACAAGAACTTGGAAACAATGCGGGTAAGTCGAGAATCAATGACCGAGAGCACATGAATCACAAGACGAACTGGCACAGGACAAAGGGAGGCGTGGACTATATATACATGAGGTAAGGGCACACAGGTGGAAACAATCAAGGCGGGGCTGACAATTACAATGGCAGGAAGTCAAGGGACCTGAAATGAGATAAGAGGTAAGTTTCACCTTAAAACAGGAAGTGAGCACGAGACTTGACATGAGTGATTTTAACTTGACGAACCGCACTAAGGACAAGACGTGGACATGACGTGACATGGGAATCTAAACACAGAACATGACACAAGACTAACAGATATGACGGGACATTACAGTACCCCCCCCCCCCCCCCCCCTTTAGGACCGACTCCTGACGGTCCAGGCTGGTCAGGATGAGTCTTGTCAAAGTCCTTGATCAAAGTCTTGTCCAAAATGAAGCTGGCAGGAATCCAGCACCTCTCCTCAGGACCATAGCCTTCCCAGTCGACCAGAAACTGGCGACCGCGACCTCTCTTGCGGACTGCAAGATGTGCCTTAACTGTGTAGACCGGACCACCATCGACGAGCCGGGGGGGTGGAGGGGGCTTGGAGGCGGGCACGAGTGCACTTTCCTTGACCGGTTTTATTTTGCTGACGTCGAATGTAGGGTGAACCGAAACAGGGTTATTGACTTTCGAAATGGGAAATGGACCCACGAACCTTGGAGCCAGCTTTCTGACGTGGACGTGAAGTGGCAAGTCCTTTGTAGACAGCCATACCTTCTGGCCTGGGCGATAATGCGGAGCGGATCTGCGGTGGCGGTCGGCTGCCGCTTTCATCCGGGACTGACCCCGGAGTAGAACCCTCCGAGCTCCGTCCCAGATTCGGCGACAGCGTCGGATCATGGCTTGGGCAGAAGGCACCGTCACCTCACACTCATAAGCCGAGAACAAGGGGGGCTGATAGCCGTAGGCACACTGGAAGGGTGTGAGTCCCGTGGCAGCCGTAGGAAGCTTGTTGCGTACGTACTCGACCCAGATGAGATGGTCGCTCCAGGTGGTCTGGTTCTGCGCGACCAGACAGCGCAAGCAGGTCTCGAGCTCCTGGTTCATCCGCTCAGTCTGGCCATTGGATTGCGGATGGTAACCAGAAGACAGGCTGACGGTGGCACCTATGAGGGAACAAAACTCACTCCAAAACTTGGACACAAACTGAGGGCCTCGGTCCGAAACAATGTCTGTAGGGAAACCATGGATACGGAAAACGTGAGACATCATTACCTCTGCCGTCTCTTTGGCAGAGGGGAGCTTGGCCACAGCGATAAAATGTACCATCTTTGAAAATCGGTCTACCACCGTCAGGACAGTTGTGTTACCTTTGGAGGCCGGCAACCCAGTAACAAAGTCAATAGAGCTGTGGGACCAGGGCCTCTGAGGGACTGAAAGTGGGTGCAGCAGGCCCGCTTGGGCTTGTCTGGAGGGCTTGCTCCTTGCACAGACAGGGCAGGCGGCCACATATTCAGCTACATCCTTCTCAAGTGAAGGCCACCAAAAACGCTGTTTAACCACAAAAACAGTTCTCTTGGCACCTGGATGGCATGTGAGCAGGGACGTGTGAGCCCAGTGGATTAACTGGGGGCGCAATGTCACAGGAACAAACAAACAGTTAGTAGGACAGCCACTCGGTGCTGGAGTCTCATCATTAGCCTGCTTCACATCTGTTTCGATCTGCCAAGACACCGCTCCTACCACACGGTTAAGTGGCAGGATGGGTTCGGGTTCTCTGGTATCAGGTTCAGGGTCATAAAGTCGGGACAGGGCGTCTGGTTTTGTGTTCTGGGAACCGGGCCTGTAAGACAGAGAAAAGTTGAACCTACTAGAAAACAGAGTCCATCTGGCCTGACGTGAGTTGAGTCTCTTGGCTTTACGGATGTATTCCAGGTTCTTGTGATCTGTCCATACCAGAAAAGGCTGCTCGGCCCCCTCCAGCCAGTGCCTCCACTCCCCCAATGCGGCTCTAACCGCCAGCAGTTCTTTGTTTCCGACATCGTAATTCTTTTCTGCTGGGGTTAACTTACGTGACAGGTAGGCGCAGGGATGAATCCGGTTGTCCTTCTCCGCTCTCTGGGAAAGTACCGCCCCAATCCCCTCGTTGGAGGCATCCACCTCCACAATGAACTGTCTCTGGGGATCTGGGATGGTCCGAACAGGAGCGTTGCTGAACAAAGTTTTGAGGCGCTGGAAGGCGGCTTCGGCCTGAGGATTCCACTGGAACTGGGTATTGAAAGACGTGAGAGAGTGCAGAGGAGCAGCAACAGCACTGAAGTCTCTAATAAAACGTCTGTAAAAGTTTGCAAATCCGAGAAACTGTTGCACCTTCTTTCTGTTAGTGGGGGTGGGCCAATTGGCCACCGCACTGACCTTATCAGGGTCCATCTCGATGTGGTCGGCCGATATAATGTAGCCCAGAAAGGACATTGTGTCTGCGTGGAAGTCGCACTTCTCGGCCTTCACATACAGACGGTTAGCTAAGAGCTTCTGCAACACACACTTGACATGACGCTCATGAGACTGTATGTCTGGAGAGAAGATAAGAATGTCATCAAGGTAGACAAAAACACACTCATTGAGAAATTCCCTGAGGACCTCGTTCATAAAAGCTTGGAAGACTGCGGGGGCATTGGTTAACCCGAACGGCATCACCAAATACTCGTAGTGCCCGTTAGGGATGTTAAACCCAGTTTTCCACTCATCCCCCTCTCTGATTCTCACTAGGTGGTATGCATTCCTTAAGTCTAGTTTAGTGAATTCTTTGGCTTTGTGCAACAGTTCATAAGCAGAAGACATCAAAGGAAGTGGGTAACGATTCTTGATCGTAATCTCGTTTAGGGAGCTGTAATCTATGCAGGGACGAAGTGACCCATCTTTCTTGCCCACAAAGCAAAACCCCTGCTGCCGAGGAGGACGGGCGAATAATGCCCGTCCTCAGGGAGGACTCAATGTACTCATCCATCGCCTTCCTCTCGGGGCCGGATATGGAGTACAGTCGCCCCTTGGGAATAGGGGCCCCCGGTAGCAGGTTGATAGCGCAGTCGAAAGGTCGATGAGGAGGTAGTGTGGTGGCCCTGGACTTGTTGAACACCTCCTTCAGTTCATGGTAACATGGTGGATCCTTCGACAGATCGGGATAGTCATCATCATCATTAGAAATCTTTATTTCTTCAGATTTAAGAACATTTATTCCCAAAACCGCCCCGATCTTCCCGTAACTCACCCCTTTGTTCACTGGTTCAACAAAACATGATTGTGTGCACTCAACCCCCCATCGTCTGATCTTACCAGATCGCCAATCAATCTGAGGATTGTGTTTCTGCAGCCAAGGGAAACCAAAGACCAAGGGATGTTGAGCTGAGTCAAACAAGTGAAAAGACATTATCTCCACATGGTTAGCATTGAACATGACTTTGACAGGTTCTGTACGATGAGTTATCTCAAACAACTGACGTCCATCTAAAGCGCTCGCCACAATAGGTTGCAACAAAGGCACAGATTTAACCTTACACGATCGAGCTAGAGTCCAGTCCATGAGACTGTCGTCGGCTCCGGAGTCGATCAAAACCCCCCGAGTCACAATTTGCTGATTCAGAGTGAGGGTGGCCTGTGTCAGAGGTCGAGGAGGTAAGTCCGAAACGGGGAATTGACTCACCAGTGTCCTCCTTTTCACTGGTGAGCCACCCCTTTTACCGAGCAGTCGGCCAGACGGTGTCCTTGTTGACCGCAGTAAAAGCAGGCTCCGTCCTTCAGGCGGCGATGTCGCTGCTCCGGAGTCAGCCTGGTTCGTCCTAGCTGCATGGGTTCCTCTGACGGCTGAGAGGACGCTGTTTTCTCCGGCCAGCGATGGACAGGGAACGATGACTTCTTCGGTGTGAAGGACCCGGAGGAGCGCCCCTGGTGATTGGGAGGACGATCAGCAGCCTGGTGTCTTTCCTTTTCCTTTATCCTGTTATCGACACGAGTAGCCCTGGTAATTAATGTCTCTAGATCACTGGGTAACTCAAAAGGTGAAAGTCTGTCCTTTATAGCCTCCGACAACCCATTCATGAATGCATCCACTTGTGCAGGCATATTCCACCCACTGTCTGCTGCAAGGGTTCGGAAGTCAATGGCATAGTCTATCACTGGGCGAGTGTTCTGTTTTAGCTGCAGTAAGACTCGGGAAGCTTCCCTAGCAGAGGAAGTGTGATCAAAAATACTGCTAAATGTTCTTTGGAAGAGGTCTAGATCCTGACAGACTGTGGAGCCCCGAGACCACTCTGCAGTGGCCCATGCTGCGGCTCGTCCCGTCAAATGGGACACAATAAATGCTACCCTGGCCTGGTCTGAGGGGAAGTGTGCAGGGTTATGCTTGAAGTGGAGATCACATTGTACAAGGAATGATCTACAATTCTCCGAGTCTCCAGAGAACTTATCTGGTGAAGCCAGGCGTAGAATCGGCGTGGGGTTCGCAGGCGTGGCCGGAACAGCAGGCGGATGGCCGGCTGAAGGTTCAACGTGAGCCAGTGGAGAAGCTGCCGAGGTTGGGTCGAGACGAGCCAGAACCTAATGGAGTTGTACAGCGAGGTGGTTAATCTGGGTCGTCACCGATGACTGGAACTCGCCTTGTCTATCGTTCAGCTCGCGCACCCCGTGACTGACTGAGCGCAGCTGCTCCTCCTGGTGCTGGATCATAGTGCCCTGGTTGGCAAGGGCTGATTTCCAAATCTTAGAGTCGGCTGAGTCCATATTATGGCCAGTTCGTTCTGTTAGGTTCTGGGGCACACAGGAACTGGACTCAAACGCACGACTCACACACAAGAGTCAATTTGGAGGGGAAAAAAGGCGTTCTTTAATTTCTAAATTAATGAACACTGCGATACAACCAAAAAACTTACTTATCTACAAAAACATTAGTTACCAAAATTCTTACTAGCTATACTACGACCGAGAGCACACGAATCACAAGACGAACTGGCACAGGACAAAGGGAGGCGTGGACTATATATACATGAGGTAAGGGCACACAGGTGGAAACAATCAAGGCGGGGCTGACAATTACAATCGCAGGAAGTCAAGGGACCTGAAATGAGATAAGAGGTAAGTTTCACCTTAAAACAGGAAGTGAGCACGAGACTTGACATGAGTGGTTTTAACTTGACGAACCGCACTAAGGACAAGACGTGGACATGACGTGACATGGGAATCTAAACACAGAACATGACACAAGACTAACAGATATGACGGGACATTACAAGCAGTGGAATTGGAGACCATGACGGCGGATTAATTGACCAAGAGGGAACAGGTACAGGATGAAGAGGAGGGGGCCGAGAACTGAACCTTGGGGACACCTTGGGGGAGGGGAGCGGTGGGGTATTTGCCGTTATTAATGGAGATGAACTGGTGCCTGTCGGAGAGGTATGATTTGATCCAGGAGAGGGCAGTGCCGGTGATGTTAAAGGTGAGGAGGATGGAGTGATTGATGGTGTCAAAGGCGGCGCTGAGGTCGAGTAGGATGAGAATGTTGAGGTTGCCAGCGTCAGAGGAGAGGAAAAGGTCGTTGGTGATTTTGAGGAGTGCAGTTTCAGTACTATGGTTGGAGCAGAATCCGGATTGGAATGTTTCATGCAGGTTATTGGCAGAGAGGTGATGTTGGAGTTGAGAGGCTACAGCGCGTTCCAAAACTTTGGACAGAAAGGGTAGGTTGGAGATTGGTCTGAAGTTGTTTGGGGTGTCAGGGTTGAGTCCAGGTTTTTTCAGAAAAGGGGTGACAGCAGCGATTTTTAGGGATGGTGGGACGATGCCAGTGGACAGGGAGGAGTTTATTTTTGCAGTGATAAGTAGAGAGGGAGCAGGAAGGCAGGCCTTGACAAAGCTGGAGGGGATGTGGTCCAGAGAGCAGGTGGCAGTTTTCATTCCTGTGAGGAGTTCAGAGAGGTCGGTTGGGGAGACTGGGGAGAACTGAGACAGGGGTTGACAGAATAAGGGTGGGCAGGTGGTTTGAGGGGGAGCAGGTGCGGTGGTGGTTAAGGTGCTGTAGATGTTGTCTATTTTGCTTTGGAAGAATGAGTGGAAAGAGGTGCATTTGTCGACTGTGAACGACTGGGAGATGGTGTCCAGGGGGCTGAGGAGTTTGTTTATTGTAGAGAAGAGTGCTTTTGGGTTTCCGGAGCCAGAGTGAATTATTTGAGAGTAGTAGGTGGAGTGGGCGCGGGAGAGGGCATCTTTGTAGTGCTGCAGGTGGTCTTTGTAGGCTTGGGAGTGAATTGTGAGACGTGTTTTGTTGCGTAGTCTTTCAAGTTGGCCGGCATGGGTTTTCATCATGCGGAGTTCGGGCGTAAACCAGGGAGCAGAGTGGGTGAAGGAAACTGTTTTGGTTTTTATAGGTGCAAGCTGGTCGAGGCAGGAGGAGAGAGTAGTAGTCAGTGAGGTCAGAGGGACTGCGGAGGTCAACGAAGGGAGAGGCGGACATTTTTTCGGAGAGGGAGGATGAGAGCGAGGTAGGTGAAACAGAGTTTAGCTTATGGAAGTTGATTATGCGTTTTTGCCTTGGTGCTGGGGTGGGAATGTTGACGGTCATGGTGATGGCTAAGTGATCGGAGAGGGTGAGGTCGGAGCCAGAGAGGTGATGTAGATTTAGTCCAGTGGAGCAGACAAGGTCCAGAATGTGCCCACTGTTGTGGGTGGGGAAAATTGACATGTTGAGTGAGGTTAAAGCCGTTGACTATTTCAGTGAAGTCAGCGGTTATTGTGGAGTCAGTGGAGTCCATGTGGATGTTGAAATCACCGAGGAGGAGGATTGAGGGGGAGAAAGAACAGAACTGGGTCAGAAAGTCGGAGAAGTCAGAGAGGAATGATGGGTGTGGTTTGGGAGGGCGGTAGGCAACTGCCATGACTAATTGTGTGCGACCAGAGAGTTTAAAAGCCAGGTGTTCAAATGAAGGAGCAGATGAGATGGAGATGAAGCTGATCTTGAAGTCCTGTCGGTGTATTACGGCAATCCCACCACCTCGGCCAGCCGAGCGTGGTTTATTGATGTAAGAGTATCCGTTGGGTGTCGTGAGGTTGAGTGAGAGGCAATCCAGAGGTTGTTGCCAGGTTTCAGTCAGACAGAGAAAGTCGAGTTTATTGTCCAGAATGAAGTCATTCAGATATGAAGGCCAACATGCCATTAGCTTTCTTCACTGTCTGCTGCACCTGCACGCCAACTTTCAGTGACTGGTGTACAAGGACACAGAGGTCTCGCTGCACCTCCCTCTCACTTAACCTAACACCATTGAGATAATATTCTGCCTCCTTGTTTTTGCCGCCAAAGTGGATAACCTCACATTTATCTGTATTATACAGCATCTGCCACGCATCTGCCCACTCACTCAACCTGTCCAGGTCACCCTGCAACGTCCTAACATCCTCTTCACAGTTTACACTGCCACCCAGCTTTGTGTCATCCGCAAACTTGCTAGTGTTGCTTCTAATTCCCTCTTCCAAATCATTAATATATATGGTAAACTGTTGCGGCCCCAACACCGAGCCTTGGGGCACTCCACTCGCCACTGCCTGGCATTCTGAAAAGGAACTGTTTACTCCTACTATTTGCTTCCTGTCTGCCAACCAATTTTCTATCCATGTCAACACCCTACCCCCAATACCATGTGCTCTAATTTTAATCACCAATTTCCCGTGCGGGACCTTATCAAAGGCTTTCTGAAAGTCTAGATACACTACATCCACTAGCTCCCCTTCATCCATTTTACTTGTCACATCCTCAAAAAAATGCAGAAGATTAGTCAAGCATGGTTTCCCTATCATAAATCCATGCTGACTTGGAGTTATCCTTTTACTGCTATCCAAATGCGCTGTTATTACCTCTTTACTAATTGACTCTAGCATCTTTCGCACCACCGAAGTCAGGCTAACTGGTCTGTAATTCCCCGTTTACTCTCTCGCTCCTTTCTTGAAAAGTGGGATAACATTAGCTATTCTCCAATCGACAGGAACGGATCCTGAACCTATTGAACATTGGGAAATTGGAACATTGGAAAATGATCATCAATGCCTCTACCATTTCTAGAGCCATCTCCCTGAGAATCCTGGGATGCAGACCATCAGGCCCAGAGCATTTATCATCCTTCAGTCCCATTAGTCTATCCAATACTATTTCTCGCCGAATTACATTTTCTTTCAGTTCCTCTACCCCTAGATCCTCTGTCCTCTAGTACAACTGGGAGATTGTTTGTGGCTTCCTTAGTGAAGACAGACCCGAAGTACCTGTTCAACTCTTCTGCCATTTCCATGTTACCTATAATAATTTCACTCGTATCTGCCTTTAAGGGACCCACATTTGCCTTTGCTATTCTTTTTCTCTTAACATATCAAAATAAGCTTTTACTGTCCTTCTTTGTATACATGGCCAGCTTCCCCTCGTACTTCATCTTTTCAGCCCGTATTGCCCGTTTTGATACCTTCTCTAGTTTCCCAATTCTCTGGGTTCTTGCTACTCTTTGCTATCTTTTAGTATTATTCCTTCCCCAACTTTCCTTGTCAGCCACGGTTGCCTCCGACTCCCCTTAGAATCTTTCTTCCTTTTTGGAATGAAATGATCATGGGTCTTCCGAATTATGCCCGGAAATTACTGCCATTGCTGTTCCACCGTCATTTCTGCTAGGATCCCTTTCCAGTCTACCTTGGCCAGCTCCTTTCTCATGCCTTCATAGTCCCCTTTGTTCAACTGCAACACTGGCACTTCCGATTTAACCTTCTCCTTCTCAAATTGCAGACTAAAACTAATCAAATTATGATCACTACCTCCAAGCGGTTCCTTTACCTCGAGTTCTCTTATCAAATCTGGTTCATTGGACCACACTATATCCAGAATTGCCTTTTCTCTGGTAGGCTCCATTGCAAGCTGCTCTCAGAATCCATCTCGGTGCCACTCGACAAACTCTCTTTCTTAGGGTCCAGAACCAACCTGATTTCCCCAGTCTGCATGCATATTGAAATCCCCCATCACCACAGTAGCATTACCTTTCTTACAGGCCAGTTTTAACTCCTGGTGCAACTTACACCCTACATCCGGGCTACTATTTGGGGGTCTGTAGATAACACTTGTTATTGTTAGTGTCTTCTTGCCTTTACAATTCCTCAACTTAATCCACAGTGACTCTACCGCGTCAGTCCCTATGTCGCCCGTCGCAAGGGACTGAATATCGTCCCGAACCAGCAGAACTACCTGTTGTACTTCGTGGTCAATATCACAACACTACCCCACCGCCTCTACCCACCTGCCTTCCTTTCTATAGGATGTATAACCCTGAATATTAAGTTATATTAATTGGATTCGGAATAAATTGTAAATCGTCCCCGAGTGCGGGTCACAGAGTGTGAGTGTGCCTCGGGTTTTGTGTCTTTGGTAACAATTGTAAATTGTTCCCTCGTGTATGGGATAGTTCCAGTGTATCGCTGGTCGGCACGAAATCGGTGGACCGAAGAGACTGCTTCCACGCTGAAGTTAAAATCTAAAGGAGTGCAGGTACTTAGTTCCCTGTAAGTGGCGTCACAGGTAGACAGGGAGTGTTGTAGAGCAGAGGGATCTCAGAGCACAGGTACACAATTCCCTGAAAGTGGCTTCACAGGTAGAAAGGGTAAGTGTTCGGCCAACGTTTGTAACTTTATCGGCTTAAAAATGTGGCGGCACCTGTGTACTTCCTCGGTGACGTCTGCTACATGCTTTTACCGGGTTGTATGCAAAATAAAGCATCACACTTTACTTTGGCAATGGAAGAGGCCCAGAAGGTTAGTGTGAGAAGGGGTGTAAATCGGGTAAGTGTTCGGTGAAACGGTTGTCGAGTCTGCGCTGGATCACGATGTAACTGAGGCCATATCTGGAATGCCTCAGATGAGATGAGATGAGAAGAGGTGCGAGTCTCAATTGGAAGGGCTGCTTTTGTGTGAGGGGGAAGGTGTAGGCTTAAGTCAGCATAAGGTCAGAAGGATAAATAAGGACTAATTGTAGACTTTCGAACAGCTCCCCTCCCCCCCACTCACCATCAACAACAATATAGTCACATCTGTGGAGTCAGGGACCTTAAATGGGGGCCCACCATCGACTCTACAGTCAAAATGGCCCAACAGAGGATGTACTTCCAGCGGCAACTGAGGAAACACAATCTGCCTCCGGCAATGATGGTCCAATTCTATTCTGCTATCATTGAGTTCGTCCTCACGTTCAGCATGTGATGCCACCCAGCATGACATCCGGAGGGTTCGCTCAGCTGAGAAGATTGTTGGCTGCAACCTCCCCCCCGTTAACGAATTGTACACTGCAAGGGCCAGGAAGCGAGCGGGCAAAATTATATCTGACCCCTCTCACCCTGGCCACAAAATATTTGAAACACTTCCCTCTGGAAGGCGACTCCGGAGTGTCAAATCATCCACAGCCAGACATAAAAACGGCTTCTTTTTTTCCAGTAGTAGTACTACTCAATAACCAAAGTCTGTAGTCTCTTTTTTTGCGCTGGTTTATTTTTACCCACATGTTTAGACCGTAATGTTGTATCCTTATTGTTTTGGTGTGTTTATGCTTTATTCTTAATTGTTGACTGGATGCTTGTATTGTTATTTGTGAGCGGAGCACCAAGGCACATTCCTTGTACATACATGCTTAGCCAGTAAAATTATTCATCCATCCATTCATTCATTCATTCACTCATTCATTCATTCATTCATTCATTCATTCATTCATTCATTCATTCATTCATTCATTCATTCATTCATCCATTCATTTATTCATTCACTCATTCATTCATTCATTCATTTATTCATCCATCCATTCATTTATTCATCCATTTATTCATTCATTCATTCATTCATTTATTCATTCATTCATTCATTCAAAAGTACAATTAAGCCATTTGGTCCATCAAGTCTACTTCGCCATTCAATTCGTGGCTCATCTATCGCTCCCTCAGAAACCCATTCTCCTGCTTTCTCCCCATAATCTCTGACACCTTTACTAATCAATAATCTATCTATCCCTGCTTTAAAAATATCAATTGACTTGGCCTCCACAGCTTTCTGTGACAAAAAATTCCACTGATTCACCACACTCTGAGTAAATATTTTTTTCCTCATCTCCTTCCTGAAAAGAACGCCCTTTAATTCTGAGGCTGTGACCTCCAGTTCTGGACTTTCTCACTAATGGAAACATCCTTTCCATATCCACTCTACCCAAGACTTTCACTCTTCTGTATGTTTCAAGTATGTGCTCGTGTACGGTGAAGACGACTATTTTATCAGCTGACATTATCTCTGGTGGAGAGAAGCGGCAGCATTTTAGGTAGTTCCACCAGCTGAGTGACCCCATCACCGGGAGAGATGGTGCTGGCTCTGGACCTTCCATTGGTCTGCGGGCAATCTTGGTGTCAAGATGCATCAGGTTGTGATGATCCCATTTAATCTTGACTCCTGTGTTTTTCATTTTATATCAAACTGGATAACAAGGCTTTGTTTTACATTATTGCAGATGTTGAACACTAACGGGTTAATGCGAGTTCAGTATTTAATATTCATCTCAGCGGTATTGAGCACGAATTCCATCTTGTTGCTCCATCCACGTTGGTATAAATGCGTTAATTTGTTATTTTCGTCTTAATTGACAGTGTTTGAAAATAGTGATTGCCTCTCTGCGGCATATAATTGAAAATAAAACACAATTGGAAAATTAAAACACAGATTCAGATCTGCGAAAGGGGGGAGGGGTTGACTAACTCAGCTGTGCCGTTCGCTCAGTGGGGAATATTAGTTCCAGCTGGTGAACAGAAACTGTGACTCTGTTCAAATGCAGTTTGTTTTACAGTGAGCTATTTCAGACCAATCGACAGGTAGATGTTAATTCAAACCCACAGACCCGAGAGTAAAGATGAGTGTGAGTGTAACTGAGCAACTCATCCATCTAGGCTGTCCACACAAAGGTTCAGAGAGCACTGTCACTCACAG
>NW_027602923.1:0-25000 GCF_053455715.1 Rhinoraja longicauda
TGAAAATAATGCGACTATTGTGATAGCTGTGGTGTTTTGTGCAAGCATTGTGGAAAACATTCCGTACTATTTTATATACCAACCTCGAGAGGTAGTTAATGGAGTTGAGTGGTCGTGCTATGTAAAATCAAGCTTCTACACATTACCAATTTGGGCGGCATTTCTGTGGCTGGAAACTATTTTGAGCCCATTTGCACCCTATGTTTTGATCTTGCTGCTTAATTCCCTGACCATCAGGCACATTATACTGGCTAATCGAGTAAGGAGCGGATTGCGTGGAAACAACAGTACTGCGAAATACACTGACCCAGAGATGGAGAAACGCAGAAAATCCATCGTTTTGTTGCTCGCCATATCTGGCAGCTTTATTCTCTTGTGGATGGTTAATTTGATATGTTACATATACGTACAATTTACTGACACGCAATTTTTGGAAGCAAGTTACAATGAGCCCTTCACAGTTGCTGAGTTATCAGGGTACATGTTGAATTCTTTGAGTTCTTGCACGAACACCTTCATTTATGCTGTATCCCAGAGAAAATTCAGAGAGGAACTGAAAAACATGATCATATGGCCCATGGTTCTTGTTGCCAAAGTAACCAACTACATTAAATGATGCACCGAATATTTTTTCGAATTTACAAATATAATTGCGTTGAACAATATTGAACAAAATTAAACGGGAGTTGCGTGCACGTAATGAGATCTACAAATGCACCAAATGTGTCTCGAAGTTGTGTAAACTTCCAAAGAGCAGACAGCGCAGAATGAAACTACTTATGAGATTTAGTTATTTGCATAGATGTGTGGATAGGAAAGGTTTGAAGGGTGATGGGACAAATAGAGTTAGAGAAGTAGAAGGCAGGGAAACGGGCTGTTGAACCAGACATGTTGCTGCTGATCAAGATACCCCATCGAAACCAATTCCAAATGCCCGCGTATCGCCCATATCCCTGTAAATATTCCCTGCCCGAGTTCCTGTCCAAACATATTTTAAATGTCGTTATTGTACCTGCGTCAACTACCACCTCTGGGAGCTTGTTCCATATACCCACCGCACTCTGAGTGAAAACGTTGCCGCTCAGGTCCCTATTATTTCTCTTCTCAACTTAAAGGTATGAACGTTTGGTTCTTGATTCCCCTCCTCTGGATAAAAAACTCTGTGCATTCACTCTGTCGTTTTCACTCAGGATTGTGTACACCTCAATCAGAAAATCCCTCATCATACTGTGTTCCAAGGAATGAAATCGCAGCCTATCCAACCTATCCGTATAGATCTTATAACTCTACTTTACACTCTTTCCACACGAATAAACTAATCAGTAGCAGGTTGATCAAAACTGAACTCGAAACGCAATCTCAAAGACGTCGTGTACAACGGCACAATACAGTCCAAACATTTTTACTCAATACCCTGACCGATGAAGGCCAATTGTACCAAAACCATAATTTACCACAGGAAGCCTTTGACAAGACATCTGGTAGAGAAACGTGGCCTGGAATGGTATCTGGGCCAAACCCAAGCATGTGGGATAATCATAGAGTGGTATGGGCAAGTTAGGCTTCGTGTTGCATGACTCCATGACTGTAAACTGAGATGCGAAGAAACTTTTTCAGCCAGAGAGTTGTGAATTTAAGAAATTCTCCGCCATAGAAGTCAGTGGAGGCTAATTCACTGGATGAATTTAAAAGCGAATTAGATAGAGCGCTAGGGGCTCGTGGAATCAAACGATATGGGGAGAAGGCAGGCACAGGTTACTGATTGTGGATGATCAGCCGTGATCACAATGAATGGCCTCAAAGAGCCAAATGGCCTCCTCCTGCACCTATTCCCTATGTTTCTATGTTTCTATAAATGGGACTAGCCCAACGTGCCAACTTGGTCAGCGTGGACGAGAGGGGCCGAAAGACAAATGTCCTTGTTGAGAAGCTCTATGATTATTAATCTATGACTCTACCTAGATGTACTTCGGTCCAGCCCTCAGCGCGGATGTCTATCCCCATTTTCCTTAGCTATTCAAGCTCTTCCTCGAACCAGCTTAGCACTGTGGGCCAAACAGACCTGCAAGTCTCACACCATCTGTCAATGCCGAGAGCCTGGCGGTGCTCCGACGATGCGAAGGTTTCGGCGTGGAATTCATCCAGTACGATTGTGACAACTCATTAGTACGAAAAAAAGATTGCATTTTTCAAAATATCTTTGATAATCAGGAACAATTATCTATGTCACTTTCTATATTTTCTGACTAGGTTTATCCCCCGCTCTTAGACCCAGAGGGAATGGACCGCCTTAGAAATAGCTTAATGTATACATTATATTAAACACGCATTTTAGATAGAATTATGATGCACTGGAAGTTAACCTATTAACCCATTCTAAATGTGCGCGTTTATTCCACCAAGCACCAAACATGTCTATAAATACATTTGTTATATTCAAGAGCATTGTAGCTATTTTTGACATAATTTTGATGTAG
This sequence comes from Rhinoraja longicauda, assembly GCF_053455715.1. Taxonomy (NCBI): domain Eukaryota; kingdom Metazoa; phylum Chordata; class Chondrichthyes; order Rajiformes; family Arhynchobatidae; genus Rhinoraja; species Rhinoraja longicauda. The sequence goes on from NW_027602923.1 coordinate 2,478, forward strand.
AAAAAAACATCAAATGCATCACGTGTTTGATAATTAAAATCAACATTAATCCGGGTTAATTCGTTTATAAAATTATGTGCAGCTAATGCCAATTATTTTCCGTGTCACTTGCCGTTTCAATCAGATATGAATTGAGCTTTGCTTAAGTTGCTGCTCTGAACCTTTTTGCCAAACTGGAGGACCTCATCGTTTTCCCTAACCAGGCCAAACACAAATGCAAGGAACAGCAGCTCCTATTTCGCTTGGGCAGCTTACAACCCAGCGGTATGACTATTGATTCCTCTCATTTACAGTGACCCTCACATTGCCTCTCTCTCTTTTCGGGGAATGGCCATAGGGGATTACTGTACTCTCCGCATACTCCCGTTCATGGAACCCAAAGTTCCATCTTTCAATTAATGTTCCAAAATACCCTTGCATTTACTGTATATACTCTCGTATTTTTGACCTCGCAAAATGCATCACATCCCATCCAATATTTCGTTTTTTTGGGCTTCAATGTACCCAGCCAGAGAGTCATGGAGTCACAGTCATAGATTCAAGGAGTCATACCACGTGGAAACATGGCCTTGAGCACAATCTGCCGATAATGACCACAATAACTCATCTACATTAGTCTCGTCTCCCTGCATTAGGGCCAAATCGCTGTGCACGTGCAAGAATGGAACGTAACGTTCCGAACCGTATACACAATTCCCGGTAAATGAAGGGAAGCATGCCGTACAATGCCATCAGCTTCCTTATACAAATTGCAGAGATACATAGAATCAGATTCATGCAGCACATGCCTTTCGGCCCATCTAGCCCATGTCGACCTTATTTACTCTAGTCCCACCTGTCCGTGTTTTCCCAATATCCTTCTAAATATTTCCTATCCATGTATCTGTCCAAATGTGTTAAAAATGTTGTTATAGTATCTGCCTCATGTACCTCTCCTGGCAGCCCATCCATATACCCATCACCCTCCGTGTGAACAGGTTTTCCTTCGCGTGCCTATGAAATATTTTACTCGCACCTTCAACCTGTGACCTCTTGCTCTTGATTCCCCGACTGTGGGTAAAATACTCCATGTATCCAGCATATCGTAATCATAATCATAATCATAATCATAATCATACTTTATAAGCCAAGTATGTTTTGCAACATACGCTGAATTTGATTTGCCACATAGTCATACCAATAAAAAGAATTAAGACACACAAAATAGATTTAAACATAAACAACCACCACAGTGACTCCTCCACATTCCTCACAGTGAATGAAGGCGAAATAAAAGTTCAATCTCTTCCCTTCTTCGTTCCCCTTTGTCGGGGGCCTCGAGCCTTCCGTTGACGGGACGATCTTGCCTCCCACAGCCGGCGGTCGGGCCCTCCACGTAGGGGCGATCAAGCTCCCGCATCGGGGCATCTCAGCTCCCCGCGCCGGGCGATCAGACCCCGGGACGGGGCTGGTTGAACCTTCTGCGACTTTGGAGCTTCCCGACATCAATCTCCACCCGAGACTGCGAGCTCCTCGATGTTGAAATCCACAGGCCGCGGTTGGATCGTCGATCCCGTGCAAGAGGTCGCAGGCTCGGATGGTAAGTCCACGGCCCCGCGGTGGGGCTCAATGTCAGTCTCGAGCAAATCCGCCAGTTCCACGATGTTAGGCCACAGAGTGACCGGTGACACGATCTGGAAAATTCGCATCTCCAGCAAGGTAATTTATTGCTCTCATTACCTTATTCACGTCAATAAGATTATCCCTCATTTTCCTATGCTCCAATGAATAAAGTCCAAGCCTGTCCAACCTCGCCCGATAACTGAGGCCCCAAGTTCTGCCAATACACTCAGAAATCTGAAATTGCTTTCCTTCCAGCTTAACAACATCTTTCATACACACTGTGAAGGCCCTGCCCTGGGTCGACTTCCAAAAATGCAAAACCTTGCACATATCCACATTAAACTCCATTAACTATTACCCCGCCCACTTACCCAACGGATTAAAATCTTACTGTAATTGTTGCTAACCATTTTGAAAACCACCTACGTTAACATCTAATCTGCAAACCTACTCATAATGTTTTCCAGATTCTCATCAAAATGTTAATGAAATCACAAACCGGTACCGGGGTTCAGTGCCGATCCCTAAGGCACGCCATTAAACAGAGCCCACCCGTACGATAAACCAGCTTCTACAATCACCCTCTGCTTCCTTCCATGACGCAAATTCTCCATTCCGTTCGCTAGCTCTCCTTGGATCCCATGCGTTCTATCCTTCCAATGCAACCTACCGTGCGGAACCTCATCAAATTCCTTGCTCGATTTTGGTTTGTTCTTCACAAAATCAAATCAGATTCCATCGACACGATCTCCCACGTACAAGGAATGGTGACTATCCCTAATTCGCATATATATCTTATGCTTCCGAATACCTCTAGTAACCTGCCTTCTGGTCTAGAGTTCCGAGGCATTACTTTGCAGACCTTCTTAAACAGATACAGAACAGTAGCCACACTCAGGAATTCCACAACCTCACCCGTAGAAACATAGAAAAATAGAAACATAGAAAATAGGTGCAGGAGGAGGCCATTCGGCCCTTCGAGCCAGCACCGCCATTCATTGTGATCATGGCTGATTGTCACCAATCAATAACCCGTGCCTGCCTTCTCACCATATCCCTTGATCCCGCTACCCCTAGAGCTCTATCTAACCCTCTTTTAAATTCATCCAGTGAATTGGCCTCTACTGCCTTCTGTAGCAGAGAATTCCACAGTTAATGATGATTCATGTACAATATATCTCAGTATGGCATCTGCTCTTTCTGTTCTTATTTCGTACAGTGTCCTCCGATGTACCTGATCAGGCACAAGATAATTAGGTGCCTTCATTCGCTTTAGGACGGTCAGCATGTCCTCGACTGTAATACTGCCTGTCCTCAAGACACTTCCATTAACTGTCCAGAGATCTCCAAGTTCCATGTCTTTCTCTATGGTCAAAACAGAGTTGAAATACTCATGGAAGTCAGGCCACAGGAACTTGTATCGCTATGGATCTCTGTTCACCAATTGTTCTGTGGCCCCTACATATACTGCTGACGTCCGACTTCTATTTAGCTCCCTAAAACTGTATCACTTCGGAGTTGTTAGCGTCCAATGCCATTCAAATCAATTCACGCATTCAATTGTACGCTCAGATTTCCCTCATATTTATTTGATGTGCTGTAGACACGGTCAGATCATAGCTTTTCAAGGGCGTTAAAAGTGTGAAACGTGCTCAATGGTCATAGGTACCGACAACGGAGTAAGGAAATTGTTACTTGCAGCAGCCTAACATGGCCAGGAACGCAATACACAAAACAATATAAACATTATAATAAAAAATACAGTCACATAATACCTGTAATACTAATGCAAAACAAAAACCCAACCCTCAGTCCTTAGTGTAACAATAGAAAGTCCAAAATACTTTCAAGCTGCTGCGGTTAGTGATGTGAAGTGAGCCGGACAGTTGTTGGGAAGAAGCTATTCTGGAATCACGCGGTCATGATTTCATGCTCCGATCGGAGGCTTGAAATGAGAACGTGGCGGGGATGGAGTGGGTCTTTCATGATAGCCTAAGTCTGTTCTGAGGCAGTACTTCCCAGAGATCCCCTCGATAGCGGGGAAAGTTGAATTTGTGATGCTGCGGCCAGTGTCCGCCATTCTCTGTAAACTCCTTCGTTCCTGTGCGCTCAAGGTGCTAAATGGGGTCGTAATGCAACACATATGTCTCTTACTCGAGGCGTGATGTGCAAATTATCATCTTTCCTTCCCTCTTTGTCTCACCCTTTTGCATTTTAATCTCTGGCCTTTGTTCAATCGTCCGCCAATCAAAACCGCCGCGACCCTGTATCCACCTGTGACTTGCCCGATTTTGTCTCTCCCCGCTCCCCGTCCCCCGCCCCCCGCCCACTCACTGCAACCAGTCTGAGGTCGGGTCCTGACCCGAAATGTCGCATATTTATATTCCCTAGGGATGCTCCCTGACGCACAGAATTACTCCAACACCGTGTCCACGCGAAAAGTAAAAAGGATTTATGAATCATTTGTATCATAGAGAATAGTCAAGCACAATCAATTTATGTATCATCTGTCTGTGAAACAGAAGCTATCCTACTGAAATGGACCATGGTGGCGACCTGCAATTTCACTGGGCCTACGGTGCGATTTGCAAGAGCGGGCATATTGCTGATTCTGATCAACAATTCATTGAGAACAACCCTCGATGACTAAAGGAATAATTTTTAAGGGTTTTCTCCGATTACGGAATATAGCACCAATTCAGATTTACAAGATTTGTCATTCTACAGCAAGGTCCATATGCGTGAAAAACAATTCCTATCGACAATAGCGTAGTATTGTGTAAACGTTCACTACGTACAGGCATAAATATCACCGATTGGAATCAGAGTGTAGTCCTCACAAAATATCTTGAATAATGAAGATAGTAACTATCGCATAATAGAGGTTGCAAGGTCTGCGTTTTACTTTTTATCTAAGTCATTTGCACAAATATGGAGTGGATTTGAAATACTTTAAAAATGCCCTAAAAAGGCAAACCCTCGCCAAATATAAAAATGCTACATGCTCTGCCGTTGCCAGCCTATCACAAATTCTTGTTATACTTGATATTTACGTGGATCTAAAAATAAACGATCTCCTTGTGGTGTAAACATTTTGTTTGGAATGAATCAAACCCCTGATGAGCTGCAGCCAATCGGGCTCAGGCTCACCTGTTTGTTTCAATGTTGCAGCAAATGGATGCAATCACGTGATATTCATGTGTCACCAGAACCTTCTTAAGTGTATAAATAAGGCATTATTTTGAGGTCCAGGTAAATTCACGAGCGAAACAGCATCTCGTCCCCGAAAATATGGAGAGACCAGTAATTTTGCAGATTGAAAGAATTTATTATCCTATTCTTGGAACAATTGGAGTACCTGGTAAGCTATTTAAAACCAGGTAAAACATATTCTGTTGAGCAAGTTAAATGTGCAACGTTTCCTCCGGCTGCAATGTGCGTGTCTGTTGAATTGAAGCATTGCCTTCGGGGGGCAAAAAGGTTCAACTTCAAATGAACTCGTATGTTTTCAAGTTGTGTTGAATTGATCAAAGTCAAATGATCTAAAGTTAGTTGACTTAATTGAAATAGACAGATGCCCAGTTTCCTAAATGGCGAATTAATATTAATGGCGATCTGCAGATGCTGGTTTAAACCGAAGATAGACACAAAATGCTGGAGTAACTCTAACTTGTACGAAGTTTAATATTAATGGCTTATTTGTAGATAAGTGAACCACTCCCAAAATACGACGGACGGCTGTTGTCTTCATACTTGTTACAAAGCAAAGAATGGATGGTCTGTCGCCTCCGATAAATTTGTAACGCAACGGTGAACTTTTATCTCGCTGCATCCACCTTAAATTCAAGGAGTTCTCAAACCAGCAACAGACCTGTCTGATTGACTGCATCCAAAGCAGCTGAAACACGGGGCTGCACATCAAGATAATAACCAGACTGCAAGACCACGTCGATATCAATATTGTTCTTGGTTATTAACGAGATCGGAGGAAATGTCCTCCTCTATCACATCCCGACGGATTTTATCTTCCACCGAGAATAATGTGCGAGGAAGTCTTTAATGGAAATACTTTATTCCAAGAAAAACAATTCATTTTATTCGTAACGTCCAGCTCAGTCCTGCGACGAGAGTTCACTTTGTTGCACTTGAAGCGCTGCTTCAAGCCAAACCACAGCTGTAGGCTGAGATATACAGGAGACCTTTACTACATGCTCATGTGCCTCTACCGTTGCAGTACAAAGGAAGGGAAAGGAGAAGAGTTTTGCGTGAAGGACGCAGGTGACAATCAATAGATTCAAGCCGCTGAAGTCGTTGCATGTCTGAGGCTCGTTTGCAGAGATGAGATTGAGTAATTTCAATTTACGATGGAGAAAGATTTAGTAACCAGAGAAATCATGGCGGGGCGGTGAAAATATGGACCATTTTATCGTCCAATAGAACATAGTGAATAAAACATCGAAAAGCACAGAGCAGAAACAGACCCTTCGGCCCACAATATCTATACCGAACATGATGCCATAATAAACTAATCTCCTCAGCCTAGGGTGCACAAAATTATGAAGGGCATACATAGTTCAAATAATGGTAGACTACCTCCTTAGCAAAGATGACCATCGACCAAAGGACACGGGTTTAAGGTAAAGGATGAAAGGCTTAAAGAGAAAGAGAGAGAGAGGTGGGGGAGGGTTGGGGGGGGGGGGAGGATGGGTTGAAGAATAATTATTTTATCCACTACATGGTTGAACTCTGAAATGCACTAACCGAGGGATTGTTAGAGGCGGGGATACTCCCAATTTTAGGTATGTCTGTGAACACGTGAAGCGTCACAGCATACAAGGCTACGATAAACTGTTCTACAAGCTGGAATAGGGTTCGTTCGAGGTGGATACTTAATGACTTACACGGACGTAGTGAACTGCAGGGAGTGCCGAAGACGCTTGGTACTGAACCGTTACCTCTGCTCGCATGCTCACGTCTGCTGTCTGATCAGCTGATCGTTTCCAGCAAATTCTATTTTGAATTTAGTTTGCTCGCACGCTCTCGCTGGATTTTTTTCAGTAGATGTGGTAGCCGTGCGAATGTCGTTCAGTCCCTTCGACTTGCATCAATCGTTTGCACGGATAGGTTGTTTGAATGTAACCATTTATGTCGCTGCACGTTCCTTGGAGGACATTCTTGGGAACATCATAGAGGCAACTTTATACAAGCCTGAATCATTTGCATCAGTAATCGGCTATTTTGAGAGCAAGAGTCCCATATCTCCCCATCATCCATGTCAATGTGTTAATATCAGTAATGTTATTGACCAATAATAACACGTTAAAAACTGTATTGTATGTATCAGCATGGTGGCTCCTAAAATATTAATGTTTCCGAAAACTGCGTTTTATATTCAAAAAAAATTCTGCTCAAGACCAAATTTGACCTCTTTTCAAACAACTCTTTCACAAGAACTGTTCCGGCAGTCCCAATTATAGTACATAAAAATTAATTATTTGTCGTAGATGGGCACAAAATTCTGTAGTAACTCCACGGGACAGGCAGCATCTCGGGAGAAAAGGAATGGGTGGCGTTCCGGGTCGAGACCCTTCTTCGGCTTGTGAGTCTGGGGAGCGCGGGACACAGAGATATGGAAATATTGAGTGTGAAAATATAGATCAAAGCGGACGTTGATCAAGGAAATGTAGAATGGTACGCTGTTAGCTGAGGGGAAAGTGACAACGAGTCCTAAAATCAGTAATACTTAATCAGGAGGACAGTGGAACTAGTCGGGGAACTAAGATGGGGATGGGGTAGGGGCCGGAGAGAGAGGGAAAGCAAAGCTTACTTGAAGTTAGAGAAATCAATGTTCAATATGTAAGCTATCCAAGCGAAATATGTGTCCTTGTTCCTCAAATTTGTGAGAGCGTTGTTCAAATATAACCCCGTATGCCCCCAGAAAACGGCACCTTCCTGATCTCAGATTGTGACGAAGGGCGAAGGTGATGCCTGGTAGGGACGGCAACACTTTGCAACAAGCGAACCTAGTGACATTTAGAACCGTAATTGTGTTAGCAAGTTGCAATTGGCACCGCACAGGAACCGGAATGTTAGAAATAATACAACGTTGAGGCATGCTCAACGTGGAGTTTTGTTTAGACGTGATGCTTGGAACTAGCAGAACAATTTTCTAATTTTAAGTAACACCCCCTTTCCACCCCTCCTATTCGTGTGCCCCCAATACCATGCGCAACCATTTCCCCACTTTCCCAAGTTTGTTTCCCCCACTTCCCCCATCTTGTTCCATTCTAACAATATCGCTCCGGTTGGCTTTGCATTTAATTCCGCTTCTCTCCTCATCTGACACTTTTTGACTCGTTTTCAAATCTAGCTTTTGTCCACCTACGTGCCACTGACACCCACCCCCCTCTCCCCACCTCCCGTTACTACCTATCACAGAGTCACATAGTCATAGAGTCAAATTGCCCACACCGGCCAACATGTCCCGGCTACACTAAGCACACCTGCCTGCGTTTTGCCCATATCCCTTTAAACCTGTCTTATCCATGTACCGGTCTAATTGTTTCCTAAACGTCGCGATAGTCCCTGCCTCAACTACCTCCTCTGGCAGCTCGTTCCGTTTACCCACCTCTATTTGTGTGAAAAGGGTACCCCTTAGATTTCTTTACAATCGTTTCCCCTTCACCTTAAGCCCATGTCTTCTGGTCGGTCATCGATTTTCCTGCTCTGGGAAGAGACTCTACATGTACCCGATCTGTTCCTCTCATGATTTTATACACCTCTATCACATGATCCATCGTCCTCCTGCGCTCCATGGAACCGAGTACCTGTCTACTCAACCTCTCCGTATAACTCAGACTCTTGAGTCCAGGCACCATCCTCGTAAATCTTCTCTGTACCCTTTCCAGCTTGACAACATCTTTCCTGTAACGTGATACTCAGAAGAGAACATAATAATCTAAATGCGGTCTCGCCAACGTTTTATATAATTGCAACATGACCTCCCCAATCTATACTCAATATTCGGACTAATGGAGGCCAATGTGCCAAAATACGTTTTGACAACCTATCTAGGCGACTCCACCTACAAGGTGACTCTGCCTTCAAGGAACTGTGTACCTGCACTCCAAGACCCCTCTGCTCTGTAACAATCTCCAGAGCCCTAACGTTCACCGTGTAGGTCCTGCCTATGTTGGACTTTCCAAAATGCAACACCTTTTATTTCTCTGTGTTAAATCTCAACCATTCCTCAGTCTGGTGTGAACAGGTTTACACGGCTTCTCTGTTAATTTCAAAGAAAGACAGAAATGCAGGAGTAACTCTGGATATCATGCAGCATTACCAGGGTGACGGTGGAGGCATGACAGTGGCGTATACAAGTTTTTAGATCGGCACATGATTCTCCATGGAATGGAGGGGTATGGATCACGTGTAGGAAGCGAAAATTCGTTTGTCTTGGCATCATGTTCCGCGCAGACATTGTGGGCCGAAGGGTCTGTTCCTGTTGTGTGCTATTTTATGATCTATGCTTATCAATATCATAAATGTATAGAAACTATGGCTGACAAAATTGTAAATTATTTACTCGATAGCGACGTCGTCAGTGGTAAGTACTATACTTGGTCCAGTACTTGGTCTGGCACAATTAACTCTGTCCTGCACCACATCCACCCCGCTGCCTGTCCCGCATTTGTACTCATTCTTCCTGCCGCGCTGAGTCCAGTCGAAATCCACACCTTATGTCGCGTTGGTGGTTTGAAGTGAAGAGCAGCTTTGGAGGCGTCAAAACCGCAAGCATTAGATCATGAATTCCCATCCAAGACAGTCTTGAGAACTTTTGGCAATTCCTTTCGTCAAAGTCATGCATTGAAGTCAATTATCTAAAACAGATCAAAAGGCTTTATATAATCGAAGCAAATGATAAAAACATAAAAATAACTTATTTCTTGAAGGTACATCCAAGTAATAAATTGCTACAAATCTTCAGATTGACCGGAAAAAAGACCAAATTATCTTTGTTGAAGCCTTGCAACGCAGGTCGTTGACTGCTGTGCAAATTAATAGAGCCGCGGTACAAACAACAGTCATGTTTCATACAAAGCACTGCTCAGCAATATCAGGCTGCCTGGGACTCAGTCGTGGGTTCAGCAACGGAGAGCCATCTGATTCGCATCTTCACCCTTACTTCAGCGCTACAATGAATAAAATACACAAGTCTGAAATGAACTAATGCGCAGTAATTCAACCAGTTCTCTTCTAAAACTATCAGATTAATATGGTGCAAAAACTTCTAAAGTAGACAACGAAACGTCTAATATTGAGTGGCTCATATCAAAGAGCAATATTAGTTTTAGTTTAGTTTCGTTTAGAGCTACAGCGCGGAAACAGGCCCTTCGACCTACCGAGTCCGCACCGACCAGCGATCCCCGCACACTAACACTATCCTGCACACAAGGGTCAATATACATTTATACCAAGCCAACTAACCTACAAACCTGTACGTCTTTGGAATGTGGGAGGAAACCGAATATCTCGGATAAAACCCACGCGGTCACGGGGAAAACGTATAAACCCCATATAGACAGCACCCGTAGTCGGGATCGAACCCGTGTCTCTGGCGCGTTAGCGCTATAGGGTAGCAACTGTACCGCTGCGCCATCATTCCGCATATATTTAATATGAATTTGTCTTTTGCAGCTAATTTGTTGGCAATTGTCATCCTTTTCCGTGGAAACTGTGGTCTCTCCAAATGCATCACTCGTTACCTGCTGGGAATGGCAGTTGCTGACCTGATGGTTCTTACATATGATGTGATTTTATACGAGATTATTGAAGCATATTTCCCACATTCTTTCTTCAATCAAACCCCTGTTTGCAGAGTTATTCTGACCATGCTTTTTATTTCCATTGACTGCTCTGTGTGGCTCACTGTGGCTTTTACTTTCGATCGATTTGTTGCCATTTGTCATCAAATGTTGAGAGCAAAATATTGCACTGAAAAGAATGCCACTGTGGCGATAGCTGTGGTGTTTTGTGCAAGCATTGTGAAAAACATTCCGTGCTATTTTATATACGAACCTCGGGTAGTAGTTAATGGCGTTGAGTGGTCGTGCTATGTAAAATCAAGCTTCTACACATTACCCATTTGGGCGGCATTTCTGTGGCTGGAAACGATCTTGACTCCGTTTGCACCCTATGTGTTGATCTTACTGCTTAATTCCTTGACCATCAGGCACATTATACTGGCTAATCGAGTAAGGAGCGGATTGCGTGGAAACAACAGTACTGCGAAATACACTGACCCAGAGATGGAGAACCGCAGAAAATCCATCGTTTTGTTGCTCGCCATATCTGGCAGCTTTATTCTCTTGTGGATGGTTAATTTGATATGTTACATATACGTACAATTTACTGACACGCAATTTTTGGAAGCAAGTTACAATGAGCCCTTCACAGTTGCTGAGTTATCAGGGTACATGTTGAATTCTTTGAGTTCTTGCACGAACACCTTCATTTATGCTGTGTCCCAGAGAAAATTCAGAGAGGAACTGAGAAACGTGATCAAATATCCAGTGGCTCTGGTTGTCAAGGTAATCGACTTGAAGAAATGATACACCCAACTATATTTCCAAATAACAAAAACAATTACCTTGAACAATTGTGAACAGAATTGAATGGGCGTTAATGCATTGAAAGAGGTTTACAAATAATCTCACAAATTACGAAATCTTACAAATAACGTACAGAACCAAATGAAATAGCTGATGCTATTGTTGGCTCTTTACGGTTATTTGTACAGCTATGTGAACATGAAGGGTTTATAGGCAATGGGCCAAATGAGTCACGGAATCACGGAAAAGGGCTCTTCGGCCCAATTTGACCACTCAGAACAAGATACCCCATCGAACCCAGTTCCGTTTGGGTCCATAACCCTCTAAAGCGTTTCTGTCCGTGTACCTATCCAAGCGACTTTTAAAAGTTATTATAGTTCCTACGTCAACTCTCGCCTCTGGCAGCTCTTTGTATGTCCCCACCGCCCTATGTGTGAAAACGTCTCCCCTCAGGTTCCTATTAAATATTTTCCATCTCGCCTTAAATCTATGAAACCCTAGTTACTGATTCCCGTACTCTGGGTAAAATATAATTCACCCTATCTATTCCGCTCGTGGTTCTGTGCACCTGTATAAAATCTCCCCTCCGACTCCTCGGCTAAATAAAGTCATGACCTACGCAACCTCTCCGTGCAACTCAGGCCCTCGAGTCCTAAAAACAACCTTGTAAATCGTCTCTGCCCTCTTTCCAGCATAATGGTATCCTTTCAACAGCAGGGTGACCAAAACTGAACTCCAAACGCGGCCTCAGCGATGACTTGTTCAACTGCAACATAACGTCCCAATGTCTTTATTCTGCAACTCTGACTGGTGAAGGCCACTTACAACAAAACTTATTTAGCACAAGCAAAGATTATTTAGAAGTCGTACCGATCGGTACCTGGATAGAAAAGCTTACGAAGGATATGGGGCAATCGCGGGCAGTTGGGATTAGCGCAGATGCGACGTTTTAAACGGCATGGACATGTTCGGTTGAGGTCCTCTCTCCGTGCTCTGTGACTCTGTGACACTGGCTCTATGACTCCAGCACAATATGCCGACGTGGTCAGCATAGACGTGGTAGGCCGAAGGGCATATTTCCGTGTTGTGGACCTCTATGATTAAAACTTTTACTCTACCCAGTTAGACGAGTTGTTCTTGGATCCAGCCCTAGACTATCCAAACACATCCTGGAACCGTGAAACTTCGTGGGACAAACAAGAGCGCCTCGTCTCACGACCTCTGTCAACGCAGAGAACACAGCGGTGCTCTAATGGTGCGAAGGTTTCGGTGGGGACTTCTTCAGACTGCCCAATTCGCCCGTCGGAATGGCTTGGTCACAACTAGTAGTGCAAACATATTTTTAAGTTTGAAAATATCTTTCATCGAGTGGAACATTAAAGAGCATAAACCTGAAAGCGTAGTAAATCCGCGCATCAGAAGCATCCCTGCAGATATGGATAGGCGACGTTTGTCGAGATCCTTCATCGCTCACCGTGAAGAAGTGTTCTGACACAAAACATCGCATGCCTTATACTCCAGAGATTCTGCCTGATGAATTGTGTTACTCCAACACTTTATGTTCTTGGAAAGATTTCATCATCACGAGTTCCTTTTGTCAACATTAAAAACGTTTGAAATAATGAATAAAAGACATAAAAGTACAGAAATGTGCTTACAATCACATGGTTCACATTATCCATGGGTACGATATGAACAGGGCATTACCTCTCGGTGACGACGTGTTTCCTTCTCTCTGGGATGCATTAGTGAATCCGACGTCGGGTTGCAATGACATGCGAAACTTGCTGAACAGTGAAATGTTTTCGACTGAGAAACACCGCTGCAGTCAATGCCTTCCAGGCCAAACTCTCATTGAATTTCTGCCGTCCTTTATGCTTCGTCGAAATAATTGTTGTCCTATTATAACAAATCGGGGAGTGCAAAATCATGCGACATTTGATGCGTGAACACTTGGGATCCGTTAGGAATTACCTGTGCAAAGAGAGAAATTATTCAGTACACGAAAGCGCTATAAAATGTAGAAAGCATGAACTTGATTCCAATTATCGGTGGTGTCTTCACATGCTAAGCTGCCTTCCACCTTTCTCCTTAGTAATTAGAAGAGGTTTACCAGAACGCTGTCTGAATTAGGGAGGATTATCAACTAACTAGGAAACGAACCATTCTCGCCTGGGTGCAGTGTCATGACAAACGGTTAATTAATAATTCTGCAGCCCATGGGGTGGGGCGGCTATATTTCTCATTAAAATTGAGAGTCTGTCAGTGGATTCCGAGTCTCGGGTTGAAATTCAAGTAAATGAAACTCTATATATGTGACTGTAATGGTGTATCCTTATTGTTTTGATGTGTTTATGCTTAATGCTTAATTGTTAACTGTATATGTGTGTTGTCATTTGTGAGCGGAACACCAAGGCACATTCCTTGTATATTTACATACTTGGCCAATAAACTTATTCATTCATTCATTGACTTATGACTGGGCTGCGATAGATTGGGGTAAGTTCCTTCAAGGATTCTCAGGGAATGGGGTGTGAACTGAGACAGGGGGATGCGAGGAGTAGAAAACATGGGCAGAAAGGAAACAGGGGAAACGTGAGGATGGAAGTCGGAGGGATCCCGGCGATCGGCCAGCAGGAGGTCGGTGAAATAGTGGTTGGTAATTGCAAACATTCGCATGAATGAATTACAACAATTGTCATTCCTGTTTGGGCCAACAATAAAACTGGAAATGTATTCCAAAGGCGAAGTTCACATAACATTAGAGGGCGTTAGATTCATGGAAAGGAATTGATATTCAGAAACAGTTTATAATTCAGCTAGGCGACGCAAAGGTCACGCTCAAGAATGGGGAAATATGGCATGAATGTAATCTTCCAGATAACGTGGAAACAGTTAACTGTAAAAGCTTCTGTAGATGCGCAGGTATGTAGCTGCATCAAACGAATGAAATTATAATGGGGAACAAAAGGGATGGATACTTCGATTCTGTCTGCACAAAGCAGGATACAAATAAACCCAGAAACATTAGGTTCACTGATCAAGAAGCAGGAGCTAAATGCAAACTGTATTTGAGTGGAGACATAGTGATTGGAAAGACGATGAATCCCTCTGGCCCAGTAGTTTACAGCTTGGTGCACTTGAAGAGATAGACCAAAAAATACTGGATGCATTGGTCGTCATTTAAAACAACATTTAGTCTTTGCAACAGTTTCAAATGAAGATAACTAATCTAAGGGAGACACAAAATGCTGGAGTAACTCAGCGGGACAGGCAGCATCTCAGGAGAGAAGGAATGGGTGACGTTTCGGGTGGAGACCCTTCTTGAGACTGATGTCAGGGAAGGGGGCGGGACAAAGACAGAATGTAGTCGGAGACTGTAAGACTAGTGGGACAACTCGGAATGGGAATGGGATAGAACGGGAAAGCAAGATCTATCTGAAATTAGATAAACTTCAGAACCAGCCAATTTCCGTCTACTAATACTCTCCTCCGCCTTAACCTGAACAACCTCTCCTCCCTCCCACTTCCTCCAAATCCATGGCGTACCTATGGGCACTCGCGTGTGCCCTAACTATGTCTGCCTCTTTGTAGGGTACGTCCTTGTTCCAGGCGTACACAGGCCCTACCAGAACTCTACCTCCGCTACATTGCCGACTGCATTGGTGCTATCTCCTGCACCAATGCAGAACTCACTGGCTTCATCAATTTCACCAATAATTTCCACCCTGCTCGCAAATTCACTCTAACTTCAGATAGCCCTTGCTTTTCCTCTCTATGCCCTCCCACTTCCCAGTTCTCCCACCAGCCACTGTCTCCGCCTACATTCTATTTTTGTCCCGCCCCCTCCCCTGAAATCAGTCCGAAGAACGGTCTCGACCCGAAACGTCAACCATTCCTTCTCTCCCGAGATGCTGCCAGACCTGCTGAGTTACTCCAGCATGTCGTGTCTCCCATCGATTTAAACCAGGATCTCCAGTTATTTCCTACATCATTAAAGTAACCCAATTTCTAGAATAACAGAGGGATAACAGTAGATTATGGATCGGATAGACTGGCATCGACAGAGGAAAAATGGTAGAAGACACGTTCAAATTAGCCCTTACACGTGTCTCCTCGATGCGGCCTCACGCCTGTCTTCTTGGGTCCCGCAGCTCCATTCTTGCTCTCCTCCCCCTGGTCGCCACAGGGTAGAGTCCCCCTAGTCCTTATTTTTAATCCCATCAGCCGGTGCATACAACATTTAACCCTCCGACATTTTCGTCACCTCCAACTGGATCCCACCACTAGTCGCACCTTTCCATCTCCACCCCTTTCCGCATTCAGCAGAGACCATTCCATCCGCAACTACCATGTTAACTAATTCCTACCCACCCAAACCACCCGCTCCCCAGATGCCTTCCCCTGCAACCGCAGATGCAATACCTGTCCCTATGCCTCCTCTCTCCACTCTGTCCAGGGACCCTGACAGTCCTTTCAGGTTAGGCAGAGGTTCACCTGCACCTCCTCCAACTTGATCTTCTGTATCCAAGGTATGGGCTCTTACACATTGGTGACACCAAACGTAGACTCGGCGATGTTTAGCTGAACACATTCACTCAGTGCGCATGGGCCTATCTGATCTCATGGTTGCCTAACGCTTTAATTCCTGTTCCCATTCCCAGACTAAACGTTCAGTCCTGGGCTTCCTCCATTGTCAGACTGAGGCCAAACGCAAATCGGAGGAACAGCATTTCATATTTAGCTTGGGCAGTTTATAACTCAGAGGTTTGAACGTAGATTTTTCTAACTTCATGAAACCGCAGCATCCCCTCTCCCTCCGCCACTCCCCGCCCATCCATCCAAGTCGGCGTGCTTGCTTCAAAGCCATTTTGTTGAAGCTTATAATTCTTTTCCACCAAGGCCACAGCTAACAATGGTCTATCATCGTTACTTGTTTGCATGACTTTCATTCATTCATTTGTTCTATATCTCTCTAAATCAACGTGCATATCTCTCGTTTCGATGTCCCATAACGCTCAGTCTGAAGCAGAGTCTCGACCAGAAACGGCACCTATTCCTTTTCTTGAGAGAAGATATCTGATCCGCTGAGTTACTCCAGCTTATTTTGTCTAACTTCGATTTAAACCAGCATCTGCAGTTCCTTCCTACACACTGAAATAAGTGACAGCCCAGCACTTCGACAAGAGTGATCGCGTCAAATAGAGTCAACATGGATTCACGAGGAGAAAAATAATGCTTGATAAATACGATATATTTCATGAATTAAACTAGCAGAAAAATGTGAAAGGAAACATATGTTCCTGGTTTCTTTAGACTGTCAAAAACGTTAGATAAATTGCTATAAGTGATACTGAGCACCTGGAATTGAGATAACGACCTTCTTGATCAGCGAAAACAAAGTATAGCTATGAACATTTTTCTTCCCCAGTTGCATAACGGGAGAGGGCGGTGGAATGCGGTAACCCTCACTTTCAGGAAATGTATTCATTATATTGATCATTTCCACAGCTGTACACAACACAACGCCAGATGATTGGTTGGTTGATTGATTGATTGATTGATTGATTGATTGATTGATTGATTGATTGATTGATTGATTGATTGATTGATTGATTGATTGATTGATTGATTGATTGATTGATTGATTGATTGATTGATTGATTGATTGATTGATTGATTGATTGATTGATTGATTGATTGATTGATTGATTGATTGATTGATTGATTGATTGATTGATTGATTGATTGATTGATTGATTGATTGATTGATTGATTGATTGATTGATTGATTGATTGATTGATTGATTGATTGATTGATTGATTGATTGATTGATTGATTGATTGATTGATTGATTGATTGATTGATTGATTGATTGATTGATTGATTGATTGATTGATTGATTGATTGATTGATTGATTGATTGATTGATTGATTGATTGATTGATTGACTGATTGATTGATTGATTGATTGATTGATTGATTGATTGATTGATTGATTGATTGATTGATTGATTGATTGATTGATTGATTGATTGATTGATTGATTGATTGAATCGAGGCCAACCATCGACCATCACACTAGTTCTATGGTATCCCACTTTTTGAAACATTCCGTACACAGTTTGGGAATTTTAGAGGGTTCAGGTAACCTAAAAAATCTGTGATATGTGTGAGAAAACGGGGAAACCCACGCATTCGCAGGCACAACGTGCAGATACTATATAGATATCACCAGAGGGCAGGATCGAACCGGTATCTCTCGCCCCATGATGCAGCAGTTCAACTAGCTGCGCCGCTGTGCCGCCCAATAGCAGGATGAAACCAGTGAAGATGCTGAATTTTCAAGGTGACATGTGCAGAACTTTGACTGTGAGCAGACACAGGGCACAACCGGGACAGCATCGACAAAATGGAGGCTACCCTCTTTCTTGCCAATAACAGGAAGAAATATTATTATTTGAATGGATTTACATTGTGAAAGGACGAGATGCAGCGTGACCGTGCCACATGTGTAACGTTCGCTGGCGGTATGTCACGGGTCTACGAGGCGATGAAAGAAGCAAATGGTATACGAACCTTAATAGAAAGTATTCGTTTACAATGGGTGTCTTGTCTAAAGCCTCCATAAGTCCAGGCCTTGAAGATTATGACCATTTTTGGGCTCCTTATCCGACTAATGGTTTTCTTGCTGTGGATCAAGCGGCTAAGCTTCAACTACTGATTCCCAGGGTGGAAGGTCAGACTTATGAAGATAAATTGTTGGACTCGTATTTTCTGGAGTTTGGAAGAATAAGAAAAAATCTCATGCAAAATTCTAAAAGGCATTGACAAATTAGTTTCAAGCAGGATGATGTGGTAGCCGGTGAATCAAGTTGAGGGGGTCACAGTTTTAGAATAAGGGTCAAGTATAAAACATTGAGATCAGATAAGTTTCATTGCGCCCCACCTATAACTTGCCATTGCAGCTTTCTCCCAACCACCCCAATGTTTTGTAAACCACCACAAAAATCAGTCTATGAAGAGTTCCGACCAGAATTGTCTTTTATCCCTTGTTCGCCAGAGATGCTGCCTTGCACGCCCTGTTACTGGGGCACTTTTTCTCTTTAGATATTTATTTTTATTGTGTGTGGCAAACGGGTTATATTATCAATACAAGAAGCAGTAGAAGCCAAGCGAATAGATGCATCAGCAGGTATTCGGACTCCATGCATTGGCACAAGGAATCCACTGAATTCCATATTTTCGGGTTTCCAACACATTACCAGCTTTTACGGCCACCCACGTGCTTGGAATGGGTCCACGGAGTGCAGCACGTTAAACTCCCTACAAGAGCGTATGAATAGACCGGCAGGGCTTGATTCTGCTGCGGCACGGCTTTGGATCGTTGTTGGTCACCGCTAAAACCCCATGAGGCCACCTGCCGCCGCTTCAAATGTGGTTAATTTGTTCGGTGTTTAAGGCATGAGACGCTGGGTTAAATCAGAAATTACGGAGCAAAAAAACAAAAAAATTCGCGATACAATGTGTGCGGTGGAACATACCTAAGCGGTAACAAGTCATTTAAAAATGTATCGGAAGGAACCGCAAATGCATGTTTAAACCGAAAAGAGACACAAAATGCTCGGGTAACTCAGCGCCAAGCAGCATCTGTGGAGAGAAGGCATGGATGTCGAGTGAAATCAATATGGGCAGCTTATACCTTAGAGCAGTGGTATGAATATTGATTTCTCTAACTTCGTAACCCCGACATTTCCTCTCTCTCCATCCCTCCCCAACCCAAGTCGCACCAGTTCCTCGTTTTAACAAACAGCTGGCAATGGCATGTTTCCTTTATCATCGTTACTTGTTTTGCATTCCTTTCATTCGTCAGAAATCTTTAGCCTGCCCCGCTGAGTTAGTCGAGCAGGTTTGCTAGTGTGACACCTGTGGCTTTAGACTAAATAGTGGGGGGGGGGGGAGGGGTTAACAAATTGTGAATATGAAGATGAGGTAAAAGGGAATACAGGAGATATTGCAAAAGACTTTCGGAAGAATGGGAACAGAAGTTCGAGAGGGGAAAAGAAATTAAGGGCAGGGCCAATTGTGAACGATGTGAGAGGGGAGGTAAATACAGAAGTTAAAGTGTTGTACTTAAATGCGCGTAGTATAAAAAATAAAGTGGATGAGCTTGAGGCTCAGTTAGTCATGGGCAAGTATGATGTTGTAGGGATCACTGAGACGTGGCTACAAGAGGACCAGGGCTGGGAACTGAATATTCAGGGGTACACAACGTAAAGAAAAGACAGACAGGTGGGCAGAGGGGGTGGGGTTGCTCTGATGGTAAGGAATGATATTCATTCCCTTGCAAGGGGTGACATAGAATCAGGAGATGTTGAATCAGTATAGATAGAAATGAGAAATTGTAAGGGTAAAAAGACCCTAATGGGAGTTATCTATAGGCCCCCAAACAGTAGCCTCGACATAGGGTGCAAGTTGAATCAGGAGATAAAATTGGCGTGTCAAAAATGTAATGCTACGGTGGTTATGGGAGATTTCAACATGCAGGTAGATGGATTCTTAGAACAGCTTGTACTGGAGCCTACCAGGGAGAAGGCAATTCTGGATTTAGTGTTGTGTAATGATCCTGATCTGATAAGGGGACTAGAGGTAAAAGAGCCATTAGGAGGCAGTGATCACAACATGATAAGTTTTACTCTGCAAATGGAAAGGCAGAAGGGAAAATCGGAAGTGTCGGTATTACAGTATAGCAAAGGGGATTACAGAGGCATGAGGCAGGAGCTGGCCAAAATTGACTGGAAGGAGGCCCTAGCAGGGAAGACGGTAGAACAGCAATGGCAGGTATTCCTGGGAATAATGCAGAGGTTGCAGGATCAATTTATTCCAAAGAGGTGGAAAGACTCTAAGGGGAGTAAGAGACACCTGTGGCTGACAAGGGAAGTCAGGGAGAGCATAAAAATTAAGGAGAGGAAGTATAACATAGCAAAGAAGAGTGGGAAGACAGAGGATTGGGACTCTTTTAAAGAGCAACAAAAGTTAACTAAAAAGGCAATACGGGGAGAAAAGATGAGGTACGAGGGTAAACTAGCCAATAATATAAAGGAGGATAGCAAAAGTTTTTTTAGGTACGTGAAGAGGAAAAAAATAGTCAAGGCAAATGTGGGTCCCTTGAAGACAGAAGCAGGGGAATTTATTATGGGGAACAAAGAAATGGCAGACGAGTTAAACCGTTACTTTGGATCTGTCTTCACTGAGGAAGATACACACAATCTCCCAAATGTTCTAGGGGCCGGAGAACCTAGGGTGATGGAGGAACTGAAGGAAATCCACATTAGGCAGGAAATGGTTTTGGGTAGACTGATGGGACTGAAGGCTGATAAATCCCCAGGGCCTGATGGTCTGCATCCCAGAGTACTTAAGGAGGTGGCTCTAGAAATAGTGGAAGCATTGGAGATCATTTTTCAATGTTCTATAGATTCAGGATCAGTTCCTGTGGATTGGAGGATAGCAAATGTTAGCCCACTTTTTAAGAAAGGAGGGAGAGAGAAAACGGGTAATTATAGACCAGTTAGTCTGACATCAGTGGTGGGGAAGATGCTGGAGTCAATTATAAAAGACGAAATTGCTGAGCATTTGGATAGCAGTAACGGGATCATTCCGAGTCAGCATGGATTTACGAAGGGGAAATCATGCTTGACAAATCTACTGGAATTTTTTGAGGATGTAACTAGGAAAATTGACAAGGGAGAGTCAGTGGATGTGGTGTACCTCGACTTTCAGAAAGCGTTCGACAAGGTCCCACATAGGAGATTAGTGGGCAAAATTAGGGCACATGTTATTGGGGGTAGGGTACTGACATGGATAGAAAATTGGTTGACAGACAGAAAGCAAAGAGTGGGGATAAATGGGTCCCTTTCGGAATGGCAGGCAGTGACCAGTGGGGTACCGCAAGGTTCGGTGCTGGGACCCCAGCTATTTACGATATACATTAATGACTTAGGCGAAGGGATTAAAAGTACCATTAGCAAAGTTGCAGATGATACTAAGTTGGGGGGTAGTGTGAATTGTGAGGAAGATGCAATAAAGCTGCAAGGTGACTTGGACAGGTTGTGTGAGTGGGCGGATACATGGCAGATGCAGTTTAATGTAGATAAGTGTGAGGTTATTCACTTTGGAAGTAAGAATAGAAAGGCAGATTATTATCTGAATGGTGTCAAGTTAGGAGGAGGGGGAGTTCAACGAGATCTGGGTGTCCTAGTGCATCAGTCAATGAAAGGAAGCATGCAGGTACAGCAGGCAGTGAAGAAAGCCAATGGAATGTTGGCCTTCGTAACAAGAGGAGTTGAGTATAGGAGCAAAGAGGTCCTTCTACAGTTGTACCGGGCCCTGGTGAGACCGCACCTGGAGTACTGTGTGCAGTTTTGGTCTCCAAATTTGAGGAAGGATATTCTTGCTATGGAGGGCGTGCAGCGTAGGTTCACTAGGTTAATTCCCGGAATGGCGGGACTGTCGTATGTTGAAAGGCTGGAGCGATTGGGCTTGTATACACTGGAATTTAGAAGGATGAGGGGGGATCTTATTGAAACATATAAGATAATTAGGGGATTGGACACATTAGAGGCAGATAACATGTACCCAATGTTGGGGGAGTCCAGAACAAGGGGCCACAGTTTAAGAATAAGGGGTAGGCCATTTAGAACGGAGATGAGGAAGAACTTCTTCAGTCAGAGGGTGGTGAAGGAGTGGAATTCTCTGCCTCAGAAGGCAGTGGAGGCCAGTTCGTTGGATGCTTTCAAGAGAGAGCTGGATAGAGCTCTTAAGGATAGCGGATTGAGGGGGTATGGGGAGAAGGCAGGAACGGGGTACTGATTGAGAGTGATCAGCCATGATCGCATTGAATGGCGGTGCTGACTCGAAGGGCTGAATGGCCTACTCCTGCACCTATTGTCTATTGTCTATTGTCTATTGTCTGAAGTCACTTAAAAAAGCGTACCGGGAAGTGAGGTGTAATTTTAGTAGAATAGCCGAATCTCTAAATCACGTTCTGTCAGCGTTTATTTCCCTCCCCGGGTGACTGAACTGTCTTAGAAATTGCAAAAAATACTTTAAACATTGTGCCTAGATCGAATAAAGATTCAGTGAAAGTTAGCCCTTCCTAAATATGCGCATTTGATCCACGAAACACCGAATTGGAAACTATAAATGAAATTGTTATGTTCAGGAGCATTGTAGTGAAATAATTTTGATGAGGAAAAAAACATCAAGAACGCATGTCGTGCCTGATATTTAGAAATACATTTGACTCGTTT
>NW_027602924.1:0-25000 GCF_053455715.1 Rhinoraja longicauda
CACTGCCCCTCACCCACTGCCCCTCACCCACTGCCCCTCACCCACTGCCCCTCACCCACTGCCCCTCACCCACTGCCCCTCACCCACTGTCACTGCCCCTCAGCCAGTGTGGGGGCCCTGGGGTTCCAGCCCGTCACTGCCCGTCACCCACAGGAGGGCGGCAGCAGCAGCGGGCACCGCATGATCTGTCCAATCAGCAGCGCAGCTGGCGCCGCGTCACCGGTTGCCGGGTAGAGTGGAGAGCTGGAAGTTATAACCATAATAACCATATAACAACTACAGCACGGAAACAGGCCTGTTCGGCCCTACCAGTCCACGCCGACCACTCTCTCTGACCTAGTCTCATCTACCTGCACTCAGACCATAACCCTCCAATCCCCTCCTATCCATATACCTATCCAATTTACTCTTAAATAATATAATCGAGCCAGCCTCCACCACTTCCACCGGAAGCCCATTCCATACAGCCACCACCCTCTGAGTAAAGAAGTTACCCCTCATGGTTACCCCTAAACTTTTGTCCCTCAATTCTGAAGCTATGTCCCCTTGTTGGAATCTTCCCCACTCTCAAAGGGAAAAGCCTACCCACGTCAACTCTGTCCGTCCCTCTTAAAATTTTAAAAACCTCTATCAAGTCCCCCCTCAACCTTCTACGCTCCAAAGAATAAAGACACAACCTGTTCAACCTCTCTCTGTAGCTTAAGTGCTGAAACCCAGGCAACATTCTAGTAAATCTCCTCTGTACCCTCTCCATTTTGTCAACATCCTTCCTATAATTTGGCGACCAGAACTGCACACCATACTCCAGATTCGGCCTCACCAATGCCCTGTACAATTTTAACATTACATCCCAACTTCTATATTGGATGCTCTGATTTATAAAGGCAAGCATACCAAACGCCTTCTTCACCACCCTATCCACATGAGATTCCACCTTCAGGGAACAATGCACAGTTATTCCCAGATCCCTCTGTTCCACTGCATTCCTCAATTCCCTACCATTTACCCTGTACGTCCTATTTTGATTTGTCCTACCAAAATGCAGCACCTCACACTTATCAGCATTAAACTCCATCTGCCATCTTTCAGCCCACCCTTCCAAAAGGCCCAAGTCTCTCTGTAGACTTTGAAAATCTACTTCATTAATAACTACACCACCTATCTTAGTATCGTCTGCATACTTACTAATCCAATTTGCCACATCATCATCCAGATCATTAATGTAAATGACAAACAACAGTGGACCCAACACAGATCCTTGGGGTACTCCACTAGACACTGGCCTCCAACCTGACATACAGTTGTCAACCATTACCCTCTGGTATCTCCCATTCAGCCATTGTTGAATCCATCTTCCAACCTCACTATTAATACCCAACGATTTAACCTTCTTAATCAACCTTCCATGTGGAACCTTGTCAAATGCCTTACTGAAGTTCATATAGACAACATCCACAGCCTTGCCCTTATCAATTTCCCTGGTAACCTCTTCAAAAAATTCAAGAAGATTAGTCAAACATGACCTTCCAGGCACAAATCCATGTTGACTGTTTCTAATCAGGCCTTGTTTATCCATGTGATTATATATATTGTCCCTAAGTATCTTTTCCATTAATTTTCCCACCACAGACGTCAAACTAACAGGTCTATAATTGCTAGGTTTACTTTTAGAACCTTTTTTAAACAAAGGCACAACATGCGCAATGCGCCAATCTTCCGGCACCATCCCCGTTTCTAATGACGTTTGAAATATTTCCGTCATAGCCCCTGCTATTTCTGCACTAACTTCCCTCAATGTCCTAGGGAATATCCTATCAGGACCTGGAGACTTATCCACTTTTATATTCTTCAAAAGTGTCCGTACCTCCTCTTCTTTGATCCTTATAATTTCCATCACTACTCTACTTGTTTCGCTTACCTCACATAATTCAATATCCTTCTCCTCGGTGAATACCGAAGAAAAGAAATTGTTTAATATCTCCCCCATTTCTTCCGGCTCAGCACATAGCTGTCCACTCTGACTCTCTAATGGACCAATTTTATCCCTCGCTATCCTTTTGCTATTGACATATCTGTAGAACCCCTTGGTGTTTACTTTTACATTACTTGCCAAAGCAACCTCATATTTTTTTTTCGCTTTTCTAATTTCCTTCTTAAGATTCCTTTTACATTCTTTATATTCCTCAAGAACCTCATTTACTCCCTGCCGCTTATATTTATTGTATATCATCATCATATCATCATATCATATATATACAGCGCGGAAACAGGCCTTTTCGGCCCACCAAGTCCGTGCCGCCCAGCGATCCCCGCACATTAACACTAGGGACAATTTTTACATCTACCCAGTCAATTAACCTACATACCTGTACGTCTTTGGAGACGTATATCTCCCTCTTTTTCCGAATCAAGTGTCCAATTTCCCTGGAAAACCACGGCTCTTTCAAATTATTATTCTTTCCTTTCCACCGAACAGGGACATAAAGACTCTGTACTCTCAAAATTTCACCTTTAAATATCCTCCATTTCTCTATTATATCCTTTATACCCTCCCATTTCACTCCTTTTAAACCCTTTCTCATCTCCTCAAAATTAGCCTTTCTCCAATCCAAAATCTCAACCCTTGGTCAAGATTTGACCTTCTCCATAATGATATTGAAACTAATGGCATTATGATCACTAGACCCAAAGTGCTACTCAACACATACCTCCGTCACCTGACCCATCTCATTTCCTAACAGGAGGTCCAACACTGCCCCTTCTCTGGTAGGCACCTCTACGTATTGCTGCAAAAAACTATCCTGCACACATTTTACAAACTCCAAACCATCCAGCCCTTTAACAGAATGTGATTCTCAGTCTATGTACGGAAAATTGAAATCACCCACAATCACTACTCTGTGCTTACTACTAATATCTGCTATCTCCTTACATATTTGCTCTTCCAATTCTCGTTCCATATTTGGCGGTCTATAATACACCCCTATAAGTGTTGCTAAGCCTTTCTCATTTCTGAGTTCCACCCAAACAGCCTCCCTAATCGAGCCTTCTAGTCTGTCCTGCCAAAGCACTGCTGTGATATCCTCCCTGACAAGCAATGCAACACCCCCACCTCTTGCCCCTCCGATTCTATCACATCTGAAACAATGAAATCCTGGAATATTTAATTGTCAATCGCAACCCTCCTGCAACCATGTTTCACTGATCATGAGTTAGTTCATGAAAGCGAAAGCGTGAAGCGGGAGAGGCGGGACCCCCCCACACACACCCTGACACACACACCCTGACACACACACCCTGACACACACACCCACACACACCCTGACACACAGACCCTGGGGACAGACCGTATTCCCCACGCTGGGACACGGGGCTGTGATGATCTCTGCTTCCCTCGGCCGTGGCCGTGAGGGTTCGGGCGGAGAGCCGGCCCGGGAGGTTCACGATGGAGTGAACTGATCCGTGCCGGTCCGTGCTGCGGGCGGAGCTTGTGGGAAGCGGCTGCCGGCGGCCAGGGAGAGGTTGGACTGTGGACTGTGGACCGTGACCGGGGATTCCCGGGAGTGTAAGAGCATCGTGCTGACACCAGCACTCTGCACCGTGGCTTGACATTATCCTCTTGTGTAATAACCAACCTGCATCTACAGGTCTTTGTTTCTACTACTGAATATGCCGTAAGACCCGCAGCACCGCCTCTTTTATAATGTGGAGTCATTCCAACACACGGCTGTTCATTTCCCGTAAATCTTAGTTTCTATGATCATCTGTCCTGTAAACACAGATGCAACCTCACCAACCTCCCGTGGCTCCACACACACACCATCATATTCATCCTGCACCGAATCTAGTCTCTCAATAATTACCCTTTTGCTCTTTACAGACTTGCAGAAACTCTCAGGATTCTCCTTTGACTTATCGGCCAAATCACCCACATCCCTTCTTTACCCGCCCGATCTCCCTGTGTCAATGTACCGGGGGTTATTATGCTGTGCCCAGCCCGACACACACCCTCACCCACTGACTGGTGAACCCTGTGCCCATCTGACCACTGACACCCTCATCCCCTGACAGCAACAAGGGTGCCCAGCCCGACACACACCCTCACCCACTGCCCGGGGCTGTTACCCTGTGCCCAGCCCGTCACCCACTGCCCCTCACCCACTCCCCCTCACACACTGCCCCTCACCCACTGACACTGCCCCTCACCCACTGCCCCTCACCCACTGACCCTCACCCACTGACCCTCACCCACTGACTCTGCCCCTCAGCCAGTGTGGGGGCCTGGGTTGGCAGCCCGTCACTGCCCGTCACCCACCTGCGGGTTGAGCTGCCCACAGGAGGGCGGGCAGCAGCAGCAGCAGCAGCAGCAGCAGCAGCGGGCACCCCATGGTCTGTCCGGGTCTGTCCGGGTCCCGGGGAGTTTGTGAGTCCTGGGCGCATGCGCTGTTGACTATAAGGTGGAGAAAAATAGCCGAGTCTGTCCAATCAGCAGCGCAGCTGGCGCCGCGTCACCGGTTGCCGGGTAGAGTGGAGTTCGGGAGGTTAGGTCATGAAAGCGAAAGCTGAATACAATACAACACAATACAAAATACAATATAGAAACATAGAAAATAGGTGCAGGAGTAGGCCATTCGGCCCTTCGAGCCTGTACGCACCGCCATTCAATATGATCATGGCTGATCATCCAGCTCAGTATCCCGTACCTGCCTTCTCTCCATACCCCCTGATCCCTTTAGCCACAAGAGACACATCTAACTCCCTCTTAAATATAGCCAATGAACTGGCCTCAACTACCCTCTGTGGCAGAGAATTCCACAGATTCACCACTCTCTGTGTGAAAAAAAACTTTCTCATCTCGTCCCTAAAAGACTTCCCCCTTATCCTTAAACTATGACCCCTTGTTCTGGACTTCCCCAACATCGGGAACAATCTTCCTGCATCTAGCCTGTCCAATCCCTTAAGAATTTTGTAAGTTTCTATAAGATCCCCCCTCAATCTTCTAAATTCCAGCGAGTACAAGCCGAGTCTATCCAGTCTTTCTTCATATGAAAGTCCTGCCATCCCAGGAATCAATCTGGTGAACCTCCTCTGTACTCCCTCTATGGCAGGAATGTCTTTCCTCAGATTAGGAGAGCAAAACTGTACGCAATACTCCAGGTGTGGTCTCACCAATGCCATGTACAACTGCAGCAGAACCTCCCTGCTCCTATACTAAAAATCCCCTGGCTATGAATGCCAACATACCATTCGCTTTCTTCACTGCCTGCTGCACCTGCATGCCTACTTTCAATGACTGGTGTACCACGACACCCAGGTCTCGTTGCATCTCCCCTTTTCCTAATCGGCCACCATTCAGATAATAGTCTGCTTTCCTGTTCTTGCCACCAAAGTGGATAACCTCACATTTATGTGGATAACCTCACATTTATAGTGGATAACCTCACATTTATAGTGGATAACCTCACATTTATAGTGGATAACCTCACATTTATAGTGGATAACCTCACATTTATCTTTATTGTCATTGTACAGGGGTACAACGAGATTGGGAATGCGCCTCCCATACGATGCAATAATCAATTAGCTAATCAGTATTAATTTAAACAACCCAATGAAACAAATTATAAGTTTTAAAACAGAATGAAGTGCAAGTAGGTCTGTCCCGGTTCACTGTGCGATGTGACCGCCCGGCTCAGCAGGACCGGTTCATAGCAGCTATGGCCCTGGGGATGAAGCTGTTCCTGAGTCTGGAGGTGCGGGCCTTGTATCGTCTGCCCGATGGTAGAAGTTGGAACAGACTGTTGCAGAGGTGTGAGGAGTCTTTGTGGATGCTGGTGTCTTTCCTGGGGCATCGTGTGTTGTAGATGCCCTCCAAGGCTGGTAGCTGTGTTCCGATGGTCCTCTTAGCTCTATGGACTACCCGCTGAAGAGCTTTCCTCTCTGATTCCGTGCAGCTGAGATACCACACAGGGATACCATGTGTTAGGATGCTCTCTGTGGTGCAGCGGTAGAAGGTCGTCAGCAGCTGTTGGAGTAGACCAGACTTTTTCAGTGTTCTTAGGTAGAACAGTCATGGCTGTGCCTTCTTGACCAGAGCAGCAGTGTTAGTAGACCATGTTAGGTCTTCCGAAATGTGCGTGCCCAGAAACATGAAGCTGGACACTCTCTCCACAATGACCCATTGATAAAGATCGGGGCCTACGGAAGTTGATGATCAGCTCCTTGGTCTTGGTGGTATTTAGGGACAGGTTGTTATCAGAGCACCGGTCCGCCAGGTTCTGCACCTCCGCTCTGTAGTTTGTTTCATCACCGTTGGTGATCAGCCCGATCACCGTTATGTCGCCTGCAAACTTAACAATGGTGATGCTGTCGAATGCAGTCGTGTGTGAATAGGGAGTAGAGCACGGGGCTCAGAACACAGCCCTGTGGTGTGCCGGTACTCAGGGTGATAGTGGAGGACAAGCGCGGGCCCATTCTCAGAAGCGGGAGAGAGAGGCGGGACCCACCCACACAGACCCTGACACACACCCTGACACACACCCTGACACACAGACCCTGACACACACACCCTGACACACACCCTGACACACACACACACACACACACACACCGACACACACACACACACCCTGACACACACCCTGACACACAGACCCTGTCATACAGACCCTGACACACACACGCTTACACACACACCCTGACACACAGACCTGACACAGACCATGACACACACCCTGACACACAGACCCCGACACACACACCCTGACACACACACCCTGACACACAGACCCCGACACACAGACCCTGACACACACCATGACACTCAGACCCCGACACACACACCCTGACACACACACCCTGACACACACACCCTGACACACAGACCCTGACACACACACCCTGACACACACACGCTGACACTCAGACCCTGACACACAGATCCTGAAACACAGACCCTGGGGACAGACTCTGACAGAGACCCTGACACATTGACCCTGACAAACAGACCACGGGACAGGCTAAGGACAGTCCCTGGGACAGAATCTAAGGACAGAGAGTCGGAACAGACCAGAGGCGCGGACCTACGGGAGAGAGACCCTGTGGATACAGACCGTGGGGCCACAGACGTCACACACACGCACTCCCACACACACACATACTCCCACACGCACACACCCCCCACACACACACACACTCCCACACACACACATACTCCCACACGCACACCCCCCCCACACACACACACTCCCACACACACACACACACACACACACTCCCACACGCACACACCCCCCACACACACACATACTCCCACACGCACACACCCCCCACACACACACACACTCCCACACACACACACACACACACACACACACACACACTCCCACACACACACACACTCCCACACACACACACTCCCACTCCCACACACACACACACACACACACTCCCACACACACACACACACCCCCACACACACACACACTCCCACACACACACACCCACACACACACACACGCTCCCACACGCACACACTCTCACACACACGCACACACCCCCCACACACACACACACTCCCACACACACACATATTCCCACACACACACACCCACACACACACACACACCCACACACACACACTCCCACTCCCACACACACACACCCACACACACACACTCCCACACACACACACTCCCACACACACACATACTCCCACACACACACACACACACACACACTCCCACTCCCACACACCCCCCACACACACACACACTCCCACACACACACTCCCACACACAGAGTATGTGGTTGAGACAGGTATTATAACCGCACGTAAGCGACACTTGGACAGGTACATGGATGGGAATTGTTTAGAGGGGTTTGGGCCAAATGTGGGCAAGTGCGACTGGCTTAGATGGGCCGGCATTAATTAGTCGGGCCGAATTGCCTGTTTCCGTGCCCTTTGACTTTGTAATAAACAAAACAGCAGCCTGTGAGAACTCAGCGGGTCGAGCAGCATCTGTGGAGATGAAAGGTGTAGAAGAGGGCATGTGGCGGGTTCGGGCTGAGACTCTGCATCAGGGGCTGTGAATGCAGGGTCTGCACCTGAAACAACAACATGCACCGTCTCCACCACGGATCCCCTTTCCAGATCCCAGCGACTGCAGTGTCTTGTCCCTCACCGACACCGAGCCTTGTCCACCGCCCCCACACCGCCCCCCCCCCTCCCCCCCGCCACCTCCAGCTCTCATCTGCGGCAGGGAGCTGGGCGGAGGTTGGGACGTGCACATTGATCTCCCCCGCTCTCCAGTAACGCCGCCTCGTCAGTGAAGCGTTTGCACCTCTCTCTGTTTCAGGTAGAGGTGGGGGGCATAAAATGATGTTGGGGGAGTTCCTGCGGGAAGAACAGGCAGCAGAAAAATAAAAGACAAAGTTTTTTCTCATGTGTACTGAGGTACAGTGAGACCAAGAGAGAGAGAGAGAGAGAGAGAGGTCGTGTTTCTCTCTGCTCCGGCGACTGAGAAGTTTTGAAGCAACCTTTCAAGGTTCTTGTCGAAGGAGGAGGAACAGTTGCAGTGAGATTTCATAGTTTGACCGAACGTCGGACTGTGGAAACTTTCCTTTGTTTAAGGATTTCTCCATTTCGTGTGGAATTCCTGAGTTCCTCTGCACCGCGGTGGGAGCAGCCGTGGCTGGCGGATTGCCAAGAGTGCCTGGAGATCGTGGGTAGGAATGATTTCGGTGTCTATGATATTTATAGCACCGACTCTCTGCCCCAATACCGTTTTGCACAGTGCTGTTGCCTGGGCTTAACGTGAAGAGGGTATCTTTTGCTTCTGTCAGGGCTTTGAAGAGCCTTCCAAAAGCTGCTCTGGACTGTGGAGGTGAGCTTGGGGACTTTCCTATCTTCGGCTGGAGGAAACTGCTTCTGCTGCTTATTCAGACTGTGACTGTCTCTGAGGATCGCTTTTGAGCTGAGGTGCTGCTGTCCCTGGAGCTGGGGTGTGCCACTGTCATGAAGGCGGGGGCTCGGCCTAAGGTTCAGAGTTACGCAGTGGCGGCTTCGACGGCGGCTTCGAGGCCACTCGTGGATGAGCCTCATGTTGACTTGGACTGGGATATTTATGGGATCTCGGTTCAAACCGGGTTCGTGTGGAGCAGGGCTGCAATTGCAAAGGGCTTGCATGATCTGTTCAAGAGGGATGTCATTGCCTCTTCCGAGAGTGCAGGAGGGAAGGTTCAGTTGATACTGAAGTCCCGGGAGGATGTGGCCCAAGTGTTGGAGAAGGGGCTCACGGTGGAGGGGGTCCATCTACAGGTGGAACCGTGGGTGTCCAATGTAAAATCGGTTCTCCTACGGAATTGTCCCACGTTTCTCCGGGATGCAAAACTCCTTCCACACTTGGTGAAGATTGGGGAGGTGCGGTCTAAGCTTACTAGGCTCATGCACCCCGGGAATGACCCGTATGAGAAAGGGGTCCTGAGCTTCAAGAGGCGTGTGTTTATGAAGGTGGAAGTGGGGTTGGGTGCCGAGGGGAGCTTCGCTGTGGAGCATAAGGGTCTCTCCAACCGCGTGTATTGGAGCTGGGGAGAGGCACAGTGTCATGCGTGCAAGGAGTTTGGACATCTCCGTAGAGAGTGTCCCAGGAGCCGGGCCGCTGCGAGAAATTCTAACGCAGGGGCCCAGGAATGCAGTGCTGGCCCATCCGGGGCGGCCTGCCATGCCTCGGTGGCCCGGGGTGGAACTGCTGACTCGGCTGGGGCTGCTAGCTCCGCCTCGGTGACCCGGGACGGCACTGCCAACCCATCAGAGGCTGCAAGTACTGCCTTGGTGACCCGGAGCAGTGAGGGCCCCTGCCCCCTATCCCCTGAACCTGTGGAGGTGGTAGATGGCGAGGCGCAGGGGAAGGGTGAAGGGGGGGAGGGAGGTTGAGAGACGCAGAAGCGGAAGAAAAGTGATAAGGATAAGAAGAAGAATAAGCCCCTCCAAGGGAGTCAATCAAAAGCAGATGGGCTCTTGCCCAGTGGGCCCAGTGAGGTCCAGGACGCACCTGGTGTGGCTCAGCAAGGAGCTGAGGTGAACCGGAAGGGGGCAGGTGGGGGCAAACAAGGGAGTAGAAAGGAGGCAGCGGGTGGTGCGGAGGCGGAGGACCCTTCCTCTATGGAGGTCACCGTACCTCCGCAGGCCACCGGGACAAAAAGAAGGCTGTCGCAAGGAAGCGAGGAAGAGCAGGAGCGTGGGCCCAAATTAAGGGGGACGGATATTTCGAGACCTTCCACCCCTGACGAGGGCGGTGACCACGGACTGGTGACTTGTGGGCCGGAGGATGAGCCTCTGGTTCAGGGACCTTTTGCAGGTGTTACCAGATCAGTTACTGGGATCGCCTCCCCTGAAACTGTGTCCTCTGGGTTGGTGGCGGTCCCCTCGTCTCAGGGGCCTTCCGAGGGAGTCATCTCATCGGGTAGTGGGGTTAGTGCCCCTGGGAGTGTGTCCCCTGGGTCGGAGGAGGTCCCCTCGTTTCAGGGGCCTTCTGAGGGTGTTGGCACGCCGGTTGATGGGTTTGACTCCCCTGGAAATGTGCCCCCTGGGATGGGGGATGAGCAGAGTCAGCCTGAGGGGGGAGGAGCGGGAGATCAAACGTTCCACTCTGTGCTCTGTATTAGAACCAGTGGAGGCGATGAGGGGTGTGGTGCCTCACCGGTTGAGGTAGTAGGGGAGACTCCAAGAACACCAGCTCTTTCAGTGGGTGTTGGTGAGGTGGTGGAGGGTGGAGACTCTCTGGGTGCTGCCAGTGGTGCGGAATCTCTGGGTGCTGTGGGGGGCAGGGCGGTTATGGGTTGTGACCCTCCTCTGGATCTTGTGGGTGCCTGCATGCCCGGGACCCCGGGGGTGCCTGCTGTTTTTTCTTCCCCAGACCCAGATGTGGGGTGTGATGGGAGAGTGCAGGAGCCTAGCCTTTCACCGGACAGCTTGTTGCTGTCAGAGGCATCGGGACCCTCCCTCGGCATTGATCCTGGGGGTGGTGTCATGCCGGAGGAGGGGGAGAGTGATGGGCTCGGCCTGTGCAGTGGGGTGAGTGAGCTTTCAGCAAGCTGTAGTCCCACGGACTCTGACACTGGCCTTGAGCGATGTGCAGAGGAGGCTGCTGCTCCAGGTGTGAGTGGGTTGGCGGAGAGCCCAGACTCCAGGGCTGTGTCTAACGCAGCCCTTATCCGTGAGATTCAGGACTTTCTCAAAATAACTAAAAGTAACAAGACTAAAGTTGAAACAGCGCGGAGGCGGTGGGGAGAGCTGCCAGGATTTATTAAGGATCTTGATAGCATCCTTGGCAGCAAGAATAGTGATATTCCTGCGTCTGTGAGGCTTCAGCTTGGGGATTTCTCAAGTTTCCTGAAGGGGAAAGTTTCTGTGACCAAGAGCAATGTGAGGAAATAATTCTAACGTGTTTGCACATTCACAGTAGTTACATTAAATTTAAATGGTAGTAGAGCGAGCTTTCGCAGATTTCAGCATTTATCAGTCCTGAGGGAAGGGAAATATGTGGTGTGTTTTCTGCAAGAGACGCACACTGTTGTCAGTGACGAACCCACCTGGCGACTGGAGTGGGAAGGGGGGGTTTACATGAGCCACCTCAGCACAAACTCGAGCGGGGTGGCTTTTCTGTTGGCCCCGACTTTTCAGCCAGAGATCCTGAAGGTGCAGGAAGTGGTGCCAGGTCGTTTGCTCTATCTGGCCGTGAGTCTGGATGGCATGCCGTTGCATTTTGTTAACGTGTATGCCCCCAGCAGTGGCATGATGCAGGCCTGCCTACTTCAGGAGGTGACTGCTCTGTTGAGCACTATTGAAAGAGGAGAGTGTGTCTTTCTGGGGGGAGATTTCAACTGCACACTTGAGGTGCGAGATCGTTCTGGTACTCAGTGTGCCCCTGCTGTAGCAAAGAAACTGAGAGGCTTGATTGATTCCTTTGAGCTAGTGGATGCATGGCGGAACCTCCACCCTGACTCAAACGCATTCTCGCGGAGGTCTGAGGGGGGCGGTTCCCGCATTGATCGTATGTATATCTCCGGTGCGTTTGTCTCCCGTGTCTCAGCGGCCTCAATGCGGCTGGTGCCATGCTCGGACCACTGTCTGGTGCGCGTGGACTTCAATCCGGGGCGCACACGGGCTGGGTCTGCTTACTGGCATTTCAATAACAAGCTGCTGGAGGATCAGTGTTTCCGGGAGTCATTCAGACGGAGTTGGGTGAAGTGGAGAGGGAGGCAGGGGAGCTTTTCTTCACTTAGGCAGTGGTGGGATGTGGGGAAAGCTCACATCCGTCTCTTTTGTAAGGAATATACGTGGGGGTCGACCGGAAGGCGGGACTCAGCGGTTGAGAGGCTCGAGAGGGAGCTATCGGGGGCGGAGTCTCGCCTGGGTCGGATTGGTGAGGACTCCTGTGATTGGGGAGAGTTTCAGGGGAAGAAGGAAGCCTTGAGGAACCTGCTGCTTGAGCGGTCCCGAGGTGCTCACGTGAGGTCGCGGGTCCAAATGCTGCACGATTTGGACCGAGCGTCACCTTTCTTTTTCTCTCTGGAGAAGGGGCGGGGAGCCCGCAAACAGCTCGTAGAGCTGCTCGCGGATGATGGCCCCTCTGTCACAGATCCAGAGAGGATCAGTGCTTTAGTCCGGTCCTTTTATGGGACCCTGTTCTCCGCAGATGGTTGCAGCGGGGAGGCTCAGCGGGTCCTGTGGGAGGGTCTACCGACTGTAGATAGGGAAGTGTCCGATCTTCTGGATGACTCCTTATCATTGGAGGAGTTGACACGTGCCCTGCACCAGCTCAGGAGGGGCAAGTCCCCTGGGCTGGATGGGTTGACGGTAGAATTTGTTAGAGCCTTCTGGGATGTCCTGGGGGATGATTACATGAAGGTTCTGGGGGAGAGCCTGGCGACCGGGGAGATGCCCCTCTCGTGGCGCAGAGCAGTCATTGTCCTGCTGCCCAAGAAGGGCGAACTCCGCCTGTTGAAGAACTGGCGCCCGGTCGCTCTCCTCTGTACAGAGTACAAAGTCTTTGCATGGGCGATGGCAAATCGCCTGGGCTCTATGCTGTCTCAACTGATTCACCCTGACCAGTCCTATACAGTCCCTGGTCGGTCCATTCAGGATAACATCCACCTGGTTAGGGACCTGATTCATCTATCTCAGGGCACTGGTCAGTCAGCAGCCTTTCTGTCTCTTGATCAGGAGAAGGCTTTTGACAGGGTAGGTCACGACTACCTACTCGGGACGCTGCAAGCGTTCGGATTTGGACCGCATTTTGTAGCCAGGGTCCGGCTCTTGTACGCTGCAGTGGAGTGTCTTGTGAAGGTTAATGGGGTGTTGTTGGCTCCCATTCATTTTGGGAGGGGTGTTCGTCAGGGGTGCCCCATGTCCGGTCAGTTGTACTCGGTCTGTGTAGAGCCATTCCTGTGTCTTCTTCGGAGGAAGCTGACAGGCCTGGCTCTACCAGCTCCGGGGGTGGAAGTGGTTCTTTCAGCCTATGCCGATGATGTGCTCCTTACGTTCACTGACCCTGGTGACCTGCGGAGGATGCGTGACTGCCAGAGGATTTTCTCGGCTGCATCATCCGCCAGGATTAACTGGAGTAAATGTTCTGGACTATTAGTGGGTCAGTGGCAGGTAGACTCCCTGCCGGAGGAGATGGCGTTGTATGCGTGGAGCACCACGCACCTCCTCTATCTGGGGGTGTACCTGAGCCCCACTGAGGATGCTTGGCTGGCGAACTGGTAGGAGCTGGAGATGAAAGTCGTGGCCCGGCTGGGACGCTGGTCTCTCTATAAGGGAGTCGTTCCCCTTTACATCG
Organism: Rhinoraja longicauda; assembly: GCF_053455715.1. Lineage (NCBI taxonomy): Eukaryota > Metazoa > Chordata > Chondrichthyes > Rajiformes > Arhynchobatidae > Rhinoraja > Rhinoraja longicauda. The sequence goes on from NW_027602924.1 coordinate 13,845, forward strand.
GGGACCTGGGGTGGAGAGTGTTGCACAGAGCAGTGGTGTGTAATAAACTATTGAGTCGGTTCACGGGCTCGCCGACCGCCTGTATTTTCTGCGGTGACGAAGAGACCGTGTTCCACGTCTATATGGAGTGTGAGAGGTTACTGCCCCTGTACCAATATCTGAAGGGGTTGTTCCTCAAGTTTTGGTTACACTTTAGTCCTACGATTCTAGTGTTTGGACACAAGGCAGGGGGTGGGGAGGGTCGTTCGGGGGGGGGTGGGACCTCCCTGTCGGTTTGCTCTTGGGCCTGGCCAAGTTGGCCATTCGCGGGTCCAGGCAGCGGGCGGTCGATGGTCTTGCCAGAGTCGGCTGCCTTCCCCTCTTCCGGGCCTACGTCCGTGCGCGCGTGACCCTAGAGAGGGAACACGCGGAGACCACGGGGACTCTGGAGGCCTTCCGTGGGCGCTGGTCACCGCGGGGGGTTGAGAGCATTGTAAATAATGAAGGCAATATTGTATTATAATGATTACTTGATGATTTGTAACCTCTGAATGTGGTTTTGATGTGATGGGAGTGTCAGTATTACAGTATAGCAAAGGGGATTACAGAGGCATGAGGCAGGAGCTGGCCAAAATTGACTGGAAGGAGGTCCTAGCAGGGAAGACGGTAGAACAGCAATGGCAGGTATTCCTGGGAATAATGCAGAGGTTGCAGGATCAAGTTATTCCAAAGAGGTGGAAAGACTCTAAGGGGAGTAAGAGACACCTGTGGCTGACAAGGGAAGTCAGGGACAGCATAAAAATTAAGGAGAGGCAGTATAACATAGCAAAGAAGAGTGGGAAGACAGAGGATTGGGACTCTTTTAAAGAGCAACAAAAGTTAACTAAAAAGGCAATACGGGGAGAAAAGATGAGGTACGAGGATAAACTAGCCAATAATATAAAGGAGGATAGCAAAAGTTTTTTTAGGTACGTGAAGAGGAAAAAAATAGTCAAGGCAAATGTGGGTCCCTTGAAGACAGAAGCAGGGGGATTTATTATGGGGAACAAAGAAATGGCAGACGAGTTAAACCGTTACTTTGGATCTGTCTTCACTGAGGAAGATACACACAATCTCCCAAATGTTCTAGGGGCCGGAGAACCTAGGGTGATGGAGGAACTGAAGGAAATCCACATTAGGCAGGAAATGGTTTTGGGTAGACTGATGGGACTGAAGGCTGATAAATCCCCAGGGCCTGATGGTCTGCATCCCAGGGTACTTAAGGAGGTGGCTCTAGAAATAGTGGAAGCATTGGAGATCATTTTTCAATGTTCTATAGATTCAGGATCAGTTCCTGTGGATTGGAGGATAGCAAATGCTATCCCACTTTTTAAGAAATGAGGGAGAGAGAAAACGGGTAATTATAGACCAGTTAGTCTGACATCAGTGGCTGGGAAGATGCTGGAGTCAATTATAAAAGACGAAATTGCTGAGCATTTGGATAGCGGTAACAGGATCATTCCGAGTCAGCATGGATTTACGAAGGGGAAATCATGCTTGACAAATCTACTGGATTTTTTTGAGGATGTAACTAGGAAAATTGACAGGGGAGAGTCGGTGGATGTGGTGTACCTCGACTTTCAGAAAGCCTTCGACAAGGTCCCACATAGGAGATTAGTGGGCAAAATTAGGGCACATGGTATTGGGGGTAGGGTACTGACATGGATAGAAAATTGGTTGACAGACAGAAAGCAAAGAGTGGGGATAAATGGGTCCCTTTCGGAATGGCAGGCAGTGACCAGTGGGGAACCGCAAGGTTCGGTGCTGGGACCCCAGCTATTTACGATATACATTAATGACAGACGAAGGGATTAAAAGTACCATTAGCAAATTTGCAGATGATACTAAGCTGGGGGTAGTGTGAATTGTGAGGAAGATGCAATAAGGCTGCATGGTGACTTGGACAGGTTGTGTGAGTGGGCGGATACATGGCAGATGCAGTTTAATGTAGATAAGTGTGAGGTTATTTACTTTGGAAGTAAGAATAGAAAAGCAGATTATTATCTGAAAGGTTTCAAGTTAGGAGGAGGGGGAGTTCAACGAGATCTGGGTGTCCTAGTGCATCAGTCAATGAAAGGAAGCATGCAGGTACAGCAGGCAGTGAAGAAAGCCAATGGAATGTTGGCCTTCATAACAAGAGTAGTTGAGTATAGGAGCAAAGAGGTCCTTCTACAGTTGTACCGGGCCCTGGTGAGACCGCACCTGGAGTACTGTGTGCAGTTTTGGTCTCCAAATTTGAGGAAGGATATTCTTGCTATGGAGGGCGTGCAGCGTAAGTTCACTAAGTTAATTCCAGGAATGGCGGGACTGTCGTATGTTGAAGTTGGCGAGCAGTTGGCTGCGCCTAACGGCTGCAGCTCTCTGGCAGTCTGTTTGTCTTTTTTTCTTTTTTGTTTGTGTCGGTGTTGGGATGGTTTTTGTTTCTGTTTTTGGCTGTGTATGTGTGGGGGGGGGTGGGGGTGGGTGTGGGGGGGGGGGTGGGGTGGGTGTGGGTGGGGTCGGGCGGGAGAAACCTTTCTTTTATTAGGTCTCTTCCCCGGGGCGCAGCTCGCCCGCGGGGCCCGCCCGGCGCGGCTCGGCCGCTGGACTTAACATCGCCGGCGCGGCTCGGCTGCGGGACGTTTCAGTGCCCGGCGCGGCTCGGCCGCGGGACGTTTCAGTGCCCGGTGCGGCTCGGCTGCGGGACGTTTCAGTGCCCGGCGCGGCTCTGCCGCGGGACGTTTCAGTGCCCGGTGCGGCTCGGCTGCGGGACGTTTCAGTGCCCGGCGCTGCTCGGCTGCGAGACTTAACATCGCCGGCGCGGCTCGGCCGCGGGACGTTTCAGTGCCCGGTGCGGCTCGGCCGCGGGACGTTTCGGTGCCCGGTGCGGCTCGGCCGCGGGACGTTTCGGTGCCCGGTGCGGCTCGGCCGCGGGACGTTTTAGTGCCCGGTGCGGCTCGGCCGCGGGACGTTTCGGTGCCCGGTGCGGCTCGGCCGTGGGACGTTTCGGTGCCCGGTGCGGCTCGGCCGCGGGACGTTTCGGTGCCCGGTGCGGCTCGGCCGCTGGACTTAACATCGCCCGGTGCGGCCGCGGGACGTTTCGGTGCCCGGGGCGGCTCGGCCGCGGGGCCTTCCATCCCCTTGCGGGGGCTGTGCGTGTCGGTTGCCTCGGTGGGGGTCGAGCTGTCTGTCCGTGGGTGCGGGGGGAGGAGAGGGGAAGTTTTGTTGCCTCCATCACAGTGAGGGGGTGTTTGGGGTCACTGTGATGGATGTTTGTGTTGGGGTCGGGTGTCCTGTGTTCTTTTATTTTTTGCTGTGTCTTGTGGCTGCTGAAATTTCGTTCGGTGTTTGTGCCGAGTGACAATAAAGTTTTGTTATGTTATGTTATGTTATGTTATGAAAGGCTGGAGCGATTGGGCTTGTATACACTGGAATTTAGAAGGATGAGGGGGGATCTTATTGAAACATATAAGATAATTAGGGGATTGAACACATTAGAGGCAGGAAACATGTTCCCAATGTTGGGGGAGTCCAGAACAAGGGGCCACAGTTTAAGAATAAGGGGTAGGCCATTTAGAACGGAGATGAGGAAGAACTTTTTCAGTCAGAGAGTGGTGAATGTGTGGAATTCTCTGCCTCAGAAGGCAGTGGAGGCCAGTTCGTTGGATGCTTTCAAGAGAGAGCTGGATAGAGCTCTTAAGGATAGCGGAGTGAGGGGGTATGGGGAGAAGGCGGGAACGGGGTACTGATTGAGAGTGATCAGCCATGATCGCATTGAATGGCGGTGCTGGCTCGAAGGGCTGAATGGCACCTATTGTCTATTGTCTATTGTCTATAACAGAGAGCTGGTGCTGTCTGTAAGGGGTTTGTACGTTTTCCCCGTCACCGCCTGTTTTTTTGCCGAGATTTTCTCCCAGACTCCAAAGACGTGCAGGTTTGTAGGTTAATTGGCTTGATATAAATTTCCCCTAGTGTGGGATGATGTCAATTTGCAGGGATCGCTGGTCGGTGCGAACTCGGTGGGCCGAAGGGCCTGTTTCCGGGCTGTTTCTTTAACCTAAATTAAACTAAACCAGACAGATCTAAGCCCAACCATAATAAACCTTTGCGCATTGTGCATTTCGGTTAATTTGGTCGTCATTTCCATTAGCGTAGAACGGCTCTCTGCGGTGTTGGGTGATACAAGATACTTGGAATCTGATCTCCAGTTGGGTCCTGACACGTGTTTTGTAATGCACATGGTCATAGTCAGAGAAGAGCTGACAGATCCTTTTCAGGAATCTGGCGGTGAATTCCAGGAGCCTCCAGCGAATGTAATGAGCTCTAGATTTAGATGTAAACGGGAGGTGGAGATAGAGTGGCGATGATGAGAGGCAGAGATAGGTTGGAGAGTCAGAACCTTTTTTTCTCTCAAACACGAGCGGGAAAGGAAATGTGTAGGGACCCTTTTTTTATACAGAGGGTGCCGTGTCCCTGGGACGCGCTGACAAGGTGATAGTGGAGGCATATGAGGTGTTTCTAATAGGTTAATGGGTACGCGGGGAATGGAGGGTTATGGATCTCGAACAGGAAGAGGACATTGACTGAACATGACCTCAATTTCGATACAGGCATTGTGGAGTGAAGGACCTGCTAATATCTATTTTTTAAATCAATATTATAAATATAAATAACACTCTAGAGACAAAATTGCAAATTACCCACTCGATGCGGACGTAGAGCCAATGGTAAGTAATAATAAGTAGAATGATACTTGGTTTGGCAAATATTGCCCTAAACCCGCAACTACTCCGCTGCCTGTCTGCGATTTTACTCATTATTTCCGCCGACGTGAGTCGAGACGAGCTCTCGGCCGCACTATGGCTTTAGTCGTTTACAGTGGGGTGCTGCACTGGCCGTGATAAAATCCCAAATAATGAATCATGAGTTCCCACCTAAGGTTCCCACCTTATGGCAAACCTTCCTGTCAAAAGTATGGATGGAAATCAATAACATAGAATACTTCCAACATTTTTAAACAATCAAAGCAAACGATATGAAAACAAGAATAAAATCATGTATTTCTCTATTGTGCCCATTATTTCAAAGCTTTAGAATGGAGAAAATGCAACAAAATTATTTACTTTAAAGCCACCTCCAACGAGGGTGGGCGGTCACCTGGAGCCGCATTGCAGAAACCAGTCATGTTTCGTACAAAGCGCAATTCAGCGGGATCACACTCCCGCTCAGTACTTGGTCCAGGGTTCCGCCGCAGAGACGTGTCTGACCTGCAGCACTACGTTCTGACTTCAGCACTGCAAAGAACAGACACACTAGTCTGAGTTGAGCTATCGAACAAAATTGCAACCGATTTTCCACTTAAACTATCGGATAAATATTGTGCAATAAATTTTAATCCAGATGATGAAACATCAACCATTCAGCGTCTCACATCAAATATCATTATTAATATGCATTTGTTTTGTTGCAGCAAATTTGTTGGCAATCGTCATCTTGTTCCGAGGAAACTGCGGTCTCTCCAAATGCATCACTCGTTACCTGCTGGGAATGGCTGTCGCTGACTTGATGGTTATTACATTTGTTGTAATTTTAGATGAGATTATTAATGCATATTTTCCACATTCCTTTTTCAATCACACCGCTATATGCAGATTTATTCTGACCATGATTTTTATTTACATGGACTGATCAGTATGGCTCACTGTGGCTTTTACTTTCGATCGCTTTATTGCTATTTGCCATCAAATGCTACGAGCATTTTAAATTTTTTAATTTTTTTTTAAACATTTTTTTTTTGGCGGCGCTGCCATAGCAGCTGCGGCTTACCTGCGGTCCATTTGTCTTTGTGTTTTGTTGTTTTTTTGTGTCTTAATTGTCGATGTGATGTGGTGTTTTTGTTTTTGTGTACTATGTGTGGGTATGGGGGGGAGGGGGGGAACTGTAAAATTGTAAATATGTGTTCCTTCCGAACGGAGACCCGACCTTTGTTTTCTGGGTCGGGTCTCCGTTCCTGCTGCGGCCTACCATCGTCCCAACTCCTGGAGCTGGCGGCCTCCAGGGCTCTGGTTCGCAGAGCCCGCGGATCGGACTTGCCATCAGCGGAGCCGGCCGTCTTCGGAGGCTGCGGGAGCGGCTGCGACTCGCCTTAGGCTCGGGCTGCGTGGATGCCGACATCGGGAGCTCCGGCAGCGGCAGCGTGTTCGCCCGCCCCGGGTCGCGGGGCTTGGGTCGCGGACATTTCACCGTCCGGCGCGGCCTAAAATAGGCCGCGGGATTTCTCTCTGCTGGGCGGGGGCTTCAATGTCGGGAGCCACGACCGCCCCGACGTGCAGCAGCAGCGGCAGCGACAGCGTGTTCGCCCGCCCCGGATCGCGGGGCTTGGGTCGGCCCGCTGCGGACCTTTCACCGTCCGGTGCGGCCTGCAGCCACAACAACCTGACCGCGGGAGAAGACGGCAGGGGAAGGGAAAAGACATTGTGGCCTTCCATCACAGTGAGGAGAGGACTGGAGGAGACTCACTGTGATGGATGTTTCTTTTTTTTGTGTGTTTTTGGGGTTGTGTAATTTGCCTATTTTAATGCTTTATTGTGTAATCTGCCTAATTTAATGTTTTATTGTTGGACTGTGGGTGACTGAATTTCGTCCAAAAAAATCGTTTTTTTGGATGACAAATAAAGCTATCTTGAATCTCTTGAAAATATTGCACTGAAAAGAATGTGACTCTAGTGATAGCTGTGGTGTTTTATGCAAGCATTGTGGAAAACATTCCGTACTATTTGATATACGAACCTCGGGAAGTAGTTAATGGCGTCGAGTGGTCGTGCTATGTAAAATCAAGCTTCTATACGTTACCTATTTGGGCGGCATTTTTGTGGCTGGAAACGATTTTGAGCCCATTTGCACCCTATGTATTGATCTTACTGCTTAATTCCCTGACCATCAGGCACATAATACTGGCTAATCGTGTGAGGAGTGGATTACGTGGAAACAACAGTACTGCGAAACACACTGATCCAGAGATGGAGAACCCAGAAAATCCATGGTTTTGCTCCTTGCCATATCTGGTAGCTTTATTCTCTTGTGGATGGTTAACTTGATATGTTTCATATGCGTGCCATTTACTGTCACGCAATTTTTGGAAGCAAGTTACAATGATCCCTTCACCATTGCTGAGTTATCAGGGTACATGCTGAAGTCTTTGAGTTCTTGCACAAACACCTTTATTCTGTACCCCAGAGAAAATTCAGAGAGGAAATGAAAAACGTGATCAAATGGCCAAGGTAACCAAATAACCGAATATACACCGAATATTTTTTCCAAATCACAAATGTAATTGCCTTGAACAATATTGAACAAAATTGCACGCAAGATCTACAAATGTACCAAATGTCTCTGAAAGTTGTGTAAACTTCCAAAGAGCAGATACCGCAGAATGAAACTACTTATGAGATTTATTTAGTTTAAGTTATTTGTACAGATGTATGGGTTGGGAATGTTTGTAGGACGATGGCCAAATAGAGTCAGAGAAGTAGTCAGTACGGAAACGGGCAGTTCAGCCAAACTCGTCCCTGCTGATCAAGATACCGCATCTAAACCAGCCCCAATTGCCCGCGTATCGCCCATATCGATGTAACTATTCCCTGCCCATGTCCCAGTCCAAGCGTATTTTAAATGTCATAATAGTAACAGCGTCAACTACCTCCTCTGGCAGCTGGTTCTGTTTATCCACCGCACTGGGAGTGAGAATGTTGCCGCTCAGGTTCCTATTATTTCTCTTCTCAGCTTAATCGTATGAACGTATGAACTTTTGGTTGTTGATTCCCCTACTATGAGGAGGGACCCGTACTTATCGGTCGCGGGGGGGGGGGGGGGTGGGGCGCGGAGGAAGGGTCGGACCAGGCGCGAAGTGGCCGCGTCGAGGGCGCCGACTACATGAAAATACTTAGTGTCGTCGGCAGTTACGCCCCGCAGGGCGAACTGTGCCTCGGCCTGGTCAAACCAGAAGTCGGGGTCGTCGGTCCATAGGGGAGGCAGCCTTACCGCCACGGCATGGAGAGCGGCGCGGTCGGCAGGGTCCAGAGGCGGCTGACTGGCAGAGTCGGGTAGCGGAGCGTTCAGGTCCATCGCGACTTGCGAGGGACGGTCGGGGTCACCAGTTTAGTGGGTCTGGGCGCCACAGAAATCAGGCCAGACGCCAGGTAAGTAGTAACAATACTTTAATCTGCAATGAACACTCACACCGTACTCATCATGTTAGTCGAAACACTCAAAGTCCTTTATAGCCCCAAACCACCTGACCCAAGGGGGATGACCCAGGAAGTGACCTAATCCCCCTGCCCACTCAGTGCCGAAGGGAATGACCAAGGGAGTGACCTAGCCCCCGGGCGCCGGCACAACCTGCTTATTGTGTGTTTTCAAGTTTGGCTCGTCCGAAAAGTTAGGGCCGATAGGATCTATAGCAACCTGGCAAATTTGATCAAAAATGGATTGGTAGTAAGACGCAGGTGGGGCGAGGTTGTTTTCTGCTTGATAGGCTGTCGCTGGCGGAGCATCATATGGATCAGTTGAAGCCATGTTGATGTTAATGACACGCATAAACGAGTTGGTGTGGAAATGAGAGTTGTAGAAATAGAGAAATAGGTAACCAAGTTTGAAGATCACATATTTGTGGCGAGGAAAATTGCTTTCATGCGCCAGCATGATATTGATCGTGCAGGAAGTTGAGCGGGGGCAATGTAGTTAAGTGCATGGTCGTATATATCCATGTACGAAGACATAGTAAGTTCCAGATTTTATCAATATGTTTAAGGAGGAGATGGTGCTTAATTTGGCCGGCCAACCATGCCTGCTTCCAAAACCTGATGTCAGGATTTTCCTGTATTAGTATTTACTATAGGAAACCATGGCCTGAAGGCCGTGGGCAGACACGGGGACAAGGCGGTTCACTGTGGCGTGTATTCCTCAATACTTCAAAGTATTATTGAACTATAAAAAGCAAATTCAAATAGTCATAAATAGGCACAGTGGCGCGGTTAGTGGAGCTGCTGCCTGATTGTGCCAGAGACCCGGGTTCATCCTGAGCTCGGCTGCTACATCTGTGGGGATTTCACATTCTGCGTCTCACCGCGTGGCTAACCTCAGATGCTCCTGTTTCCTCCTACATCCAAAGCCGTGCGGGTTTGTAAATTAATTGGTTTCTCTAAAATTGGTTCCAGTGAAAGTGGACAGCATAGAACTGGTGTTGCGGGGGTTACTTGGATGGGGGGGGGGGGGGGGGCTTGTTTCCATGCTGTATTTCCGAAACTTTTGTTTAGAATATTCAAATCATTAGTTACTTAGCACACATTCAACATCCGGAAACAGAGAAATCTATACGCATTAAAGGGGGAAAATGTATAACCTGCATTTACTTTATCCAATAATTTTTTCTGGTGTTGAATTTTGCGTGCAATATACATATGTTAGCTATCACCAGCGGAGAGCACCGTGTCTGACGTGATCTTGATTTCAAACGACTCCTCGGTTAATTTCAAACAAAGACCTAAAGTGCGGGATTAACTCGGGCAGCGTCTCTGGAGAATAAGGATACATTCGCTTATCACGTATTACATACACTGCAAATGGCTCGATTGTATTCAAGTATTGCCTTTCTGCTGACAAAATAGCACGCATTGAAAGGCTTTTCACCCTACCTCGGTACACGTGACAATAAACTAAACTGAACTGGATGAGTGAGGTGTTGGGTCGCGACCCTTCTTCAGAAAGTTTACAGTAGAGGAGGGGGAAGAGGAAAGGAAAGCGAGAAAAGTGGAGGGGCAGGGTAGAGCATGGACGTTTATAGGAAGAACAGAAGCGTCTCATATCAAATAACATTATTAATATACATTTGATTTATGCAGCAAATCTGTTGGCAATCGTCATCTTGTTCCGAGGAAAATGCGGTCTCTCCAAATGCATCACTCGTTACCTGCTGGGAATGGCTGTCGCTGACTTGATGGTTATTACATTTGTTGTAATTTTATATGAGATTATTAATGCATATTTTTCACATTCATTCTTCAATCACACCACTATGTGCAGATTTATTCTGACCATGATTTTTATTTCCCTGGACTGTTCAGTGTGGTTCACTGTGGCTTTTACTTTCGATCGATTTATTGCTATTTGCCATCAAATGCTGCGAGCAAAATATTGCACTGAAAATAATGCGACTATAGTGATAGCGGTGGTGTTTTGCACAAGCATTGTGGAAAACATTCCGTACTATTTTATATACGAACCTCGGGAGGTAGTTAATGGCGTTGAGTGGTCGTGCTATGTAAAATCAAGCTTCTATACGTTACCAATTTGGGCGGTATTTCTGTGGCTGGAAAGATTTTGATCCCATTTGCACCCTATGTGTTGATCTTGCTGCTTAATTCCCTGACCACCAGGCACATTATAATGGCTAATCGAGTAAGGAGCGGATTACGTGGAAACAACAGTACTGCGAAATACACTGACCCAGAGATGGAGAACCGCAGAAAATCCATCGTTTTGTTGCTCGCCATATCTGGCAGCTTTATTCTCTTGTGGATGGTTAATTTGATATGTTACATATACGTGCAATTTACTGACACGCAATTTTTGGAAGCAAGTTACAATGAGCCCTTCACCGTTGCTGAGTTATCAGGGTACATGTTGAATTCTTTGAGTTCTTGCACGAACACCTTCATTTATGCTGTATCCCAGAGAATGTTCAGAGAGGAACTGAAAAACATGATCATATGGCCCATGGTTCTTGTTGCCAAAGTAACCAACTACATTAAATGATACACCGAATATTTTTTCGAATTTACAAATATAATTGCGTTGAATAATATTGAACAAAATTAAACGGGAGTTGTGTGCACGTAATAAGATCTACAAATGCACCAAATGTGTCCCGAAGTTGTGTAAACTTCCAAAGAGCAGACTGCGCAGAATGAAACTACTTATGAGATTTAGTTATTTGCATAGATGTGTGGATAGGAAAGGTTTGAAGGGTGATGGGACAAATAGAGTTAGAGAAGTAGAAGGCAGGGAAACGGGCTGTTGAACCAGACACGTTGCTGCTGATCAAGATACCCCATCTAAACCAATTCCAAATGCCCGCGTATCGCCCATATCCCTGTAAATAT
>NW_027602925.1:0-25000 GCF_053455715.1 Rhinoraja longicauda
CCAGGAATTGTTCACCCGGGATGGAACTAAAATGAGAGTCAGCGCTTCAGTGTCTGAGGAACTAAAAATAGAACTTCGCACAGCTCCCAACAGTTGACAAATTGAATCTTTGATATAAAATGTTATTTTCAAGCGAGTGCGGTTGGTTTCTAAATTATGCCCAACCGTGGAAAAGCAATAAGAGGCCAATTCGCGACTCATCCCCGGCTGTCTTCCAGTCACACAATCCCACTCTGTCTATAGTTATAGAGTCAACCAGCACAACGGAAACCCTTATGGAACAAGCCAATGGAATGTTGGCCTTCATAACAAGAGGAGTTGAGTATAGTAGCAAAGAGGTTCTTCTGCAGTTGTACAGGGCCCTAGTGAGACCGCACCTGGAGTACTGTGTGCAGTTTTGGTCTCCAAATTTGAGGAAGGATATTCTTGCTATTGAGGACGTGCAGCGTAGGTTTGCTAGGTTAATTCCCGGAATGGCGGGACTATCATATGTTGAAAGACTGCAGCGACATGGCTTGTATACACTGGAATTTAGAAGAATGAGAGGAGATTGTATCGAAACGTATAAGAGTATTAAGGGGTTAGACACGTTAGAGACAGGAAACATGTTCCCAATGTTGGGGGAGTCCAGAACCAGGGGCCACAGTTTAAGAATAAGGGGTAGGCCATTTAGAACTGAGATGTGGAATTCTCGGCCTCAGAAGGCAGTGGAGGCCAGTTCTCTGAATGCATTCAAGAGAGAGCTAGATAGAGCTATTAAGGATAGCGGAGTCAGGGGGTATGGGGAGAAGGCAGGAACGGGGCACTGATTGAGAATGATCAGCCATGATCACATTGAATGGCGGCGCTGGCACGAAGGGCCGAATGTCCTCCTCCTGCACCTATTGTCTATTGTCTATTGTCTATTGTCTTCCAGTCACACAATTCCACTCTATTTATATTTATAGAGTCAACCAGCACGACGGAAAACCTTATGGAACAAGCTGACTATGCCACGAAATAGTTCAGTTAGCTTAGTTCAGTAGGACTGAAGGCTGATAAATCGTCAGCGCCTGATGGTCTGCATCCCAGAGTACTCAAGGAGATGGCTCTAGAAATCGTGGACGTATGGGTGATCATTTTCCCATGTTCAATAGATTAAGGATGAGTTCCTGTGGATTGGAAGGGAGCGAATGTTAACGTATTTTTCAAGAAAATAGCGAGAGAGAAAACGGGGAATTATAGATCATCGGTGTTGGAAAAGATGGTGGAGTCAATTATTAAAGATAGCAGTAAAAGGATTGGTCCAAGTCAGCATGGATTTATGATGGGGAAATCCTGCTTGACTATCTTCTGAATTTTTTTCAGGATGTGACAAGTAAAATGGACGGAGAGACAATGAATGTAGTGTATCTGGGCGTTCAGGAAGGCTTTGGTAAGTTCCCACACGGAGATTGGTGAACACGAATAGAGCACATGGTATTGGGTGTAGGGCATTGACATGGATAGATAATTGGTTTGCAGACAGGAAGCAAAGAGTAGGGATAAATGGGTCCCTTTCAGTATGGCAGGCACTGGCGAATGGAGTGCCGCAAGTATCGATGCAGGGGCGCAACGATTTACCATATATATTAATGATTTGGATGATGGAATTAGAAGTAACACTGGCAAGTTTGCAGATGACACAAAGCTAGGTGGACGTGTGAACTGTGAAGAGGATGTTAGGAGGTTGCAGGGTGACTTGGACAGGTTGAGTGAGTGGGCAGATGCAAGGCAGATGCAGTATGACGTAGATAAATGTGGGGTTATCCACTTTGGCCGCGAAAACAAATAGGGAAATTATTATCTCAATGGTGTCAGATTCTGGAAAAGGAAAGAACCAGGGGCCACTGACTAAGAATAAAGGGGAGGCCATTTAAAACGGAGGTGCAAAAAAAAAAATCACCCAGATAGTTGTGACTTCGTGGAATTCTCTGCCACAGAAGACAGTGGAGTCCAATTCACTGGATGCATTTTAAAATGAGTTGGACATAGCTCTGGGGGCTAGTGGAATCAAGGGATACGGGGAGAAGGCAGGCACGGCTTACAGATTGTGGATGATCAGCCATGATCACAATGAATGGCGGTGCTGGCTCGAAGGGCCAAATGGCCACCTCCTGCACCTATTTATCTATGTTTCTATGTCTCTAATAACCGTTCACTATGTGCAGTCCATTTAATCGGCCGGGGGAATTCACCGCAACCATCGTGTCGGCGGTCCACATACCACACAAAGCCAACACCAAGGTGGCAGCGGATGAATTATACTCGTTCATGAACTCTCTTTAAGAACCAAACCCTATGGTACTGTTCATCATTTGCGATGAACTCAACCAATCTAGCCTCAGGAATGCACAGGTAACTAAAATCAACATCTCTCTCTCTCTCCCAGCCCATCCCCCTCGGCAGGGCTTAAGCACTCTGACCTACACGACCAGTAAGTATTCCTGCCGTTCCATTTGTCGCTCTCGTTTGTCATCCGATCATCTATTGGTGATGCTCCTGCTGGCATTCAGAAAGATTTAATAACGAAGCACCAACGAAAAGAGCAACACAGCAGTGGTCTGAGGAGACCGGGGGTCTCCATTAGGTCTGCCCTCAGTCGATGAAGTGGAACTCTTATTAAGCTATTTGCAGTTTCACACAGCGAAGGCACAGTAATCGGTCCGATTGGATAAGCGTTGGGGAATATTGAGTCGTAATATGAAGGCGAATTATCAGGAAATCAACTCAATCGAAGTCCGGGCTGCATACAAAGACTGTGGCAAAGCTCAATAATGATCAGTTAATGGACGACGAAACAAATCTGTCATCAAACAATACAAATCTTTCATTTCAAAAGAGAATACAGATGCTGTGATCTTGAATAAAGAGACATAACTCAGCGGGTCATGCAGCATCCGTAGATACAGCTGACGTAAGTTGACGATTCGGGGCCATGAGACGGAGCAGAAGGCATCAATGATTAGAAAGTTGGAAAGTAAATGATGGGGCCGATCAATGGCAACATGTGAATGTTCCTGTGTAGCGTAGTGCGTGGCTGGGGATCAGAGTGAAGATGTTCCGTCTGCCTGTACGGGAGGACTGGATGAAGCTCATGACGGAACAGATGGGGAGTGAAGAGAGAGGTTCCACTGAATGGAATAGACAGAGAGCGGGTGGTGAACAGAGTGGCGTCACTTGGTCTTAAATATTATCTGGGCATGTTGGGATCTGTCCTCGTCTGGGGTGGGAATCTGCAATAAAGGGATCAGGAAGATGCACTTCCGTTTGCAGGGCAACGGCTCAGGAATGGAAATTCCATCCCCGATGCAAAGACGACCTCACAGTGAATAATAATTGCCTATGGGATTCATTTTACTCCAGAAGACCTTCCTGCATCATTTATAGGTTCAAGGTGAATGTGCAAAAGATTAGTAGGAACCTGATGGGTAACTTTTTCACGCAAAGGATGGTGGATGTATGGAACAAGCTGCCAGAGCAGGCCGTTGAGGCAGGGACTGTCCAAACATGTAAGAAGCAGTTAGACAAGTACATGGATCGGACAGGTTTGGAGGCATATGGGCCAAACGCGCCCAGGTGGGAGTCGTGTGGCTGGAACATGTTGGCCGGTGTGGGCAAGTTGGGCCGAATGGCCTGTTTCCACTCTGTATCATTCTATGACTATGAGTCTATGCATGAATTGCTATCGGAATTAAGTATCTGTGCTCTCTGAAGGCAGATTTCCCGTGCATTGGGAATGATGCGGTGATCGGAATCGAACCCCGGTCACCTGCTCGGGATTCAACTGGTGAGGCATCGTTGCCGATTGATGAAAGGAGACGCACAAATATCACAGTGTTTCCCCCGGAGCGGGAGCCGGAATAATGACAATCTGATGCAAAAACTCAGGAAACATAAAATCGGAAAATATGCGAGGATTTCTCACGGAATGTTATCGCGCGTCCGGACGCCGTGAGACCAGCGGTCGGCGGTCTGTCGAGGGAAGTGTTCGGTTTCATCAAGACGGCTGTTTTTCAATAGAGACATTTAGGTCTCGTCCTAATCAGAAGCCTTGGATGAAAAGGGAGATTCACACTTGGTTAATGTCCTGATCTAAGGCTTTGAAGCAAGATGACCCTAAACGGAACACGAAGGACAAGTGTGATCTCCGCAAGTCAAACAGGGATAAGAGGATTCCAAATCAGACTGGGCGCTCAATTCAAGCAAGCGGATGCCTGGCGACTGCATTGGCTCTGATGACCACCACTGTTTACGAGCCGAACAATGCATCTCTACTGTTGGATAACCCGCTTTGAACAGGGAAACACTGTTTCATCAATACGTATTCACCCACCACCCGATGGTTCTGTCTAATACATCCCAATGGCAGAGATAATAAAGGGAGACATACAGAGCGGAAACAGGCCGTGCCGCCCAACGTCCACGTGTCGATTAAAATGGACCATCTGATCTAATTCGGTTTGCCCACATCCCCGAAAACCTTTCCAAACCGTGTACCCGTCCAAATGTCCTTCACATTGTGTGTGCCTCGGCATGTTTCTGGGCAGGTCGTTTCACATTTCCTCAACCCTCTGAATGAAATAGTTGCCCCTCACGTTAAAATTAAACATTAACACCTCTCACCTTAAACCCATGCCCTATCGTGCTTGATTTTCCTACCCTGTTAAATAGACTGTGCATTCACTCCATTTATTCCCCTCATACCCTTTTCGCCTGTAGATGTCACCTCTCAGGCCCCTGTGCTCCTAGGAATAAAGTCCAAACCTGTCCAACGAAGCCCTGTAGCCCAGGCCCTCGAGTGCTGGCAACATTTTCATCAATCAAGCATGATGGCATCTTTCGCGAAGATTAATTATCGGTGATCGGTCGGTCCAAACGAACCATCTGGCCCGGTTTTGAAATAGTGCGCCTTTCAACGTATTCGCCGCCATCTGTAAACATTGTTTTGGTGTCAGTTGCAAACGTACTAACTATGAGCGCACAAGTAGAGTTGCTGCCTTACAACGCTTGCAGCTGAAGACGCTGGTTCGATTCCGACGACGGTGCTGTCTGTTCGCAGTTCGTACGTTCCCCCGTGAGTTTTCTCCGAGATTGATGGTTTCCTTCCACACTCCAAAGACCTACAGATTTGTAGGTTAATTGGCTTGGTATGAGCCAAGTGCATCTAGGATTGAGTTAATATGCGAGGATCGCAGGTTGGAGCGGACTCGATGCGCCGAAGGGCCTGTTTCCGCGCTGTAAGTTTAGACTTTGGCAAAGGACAGTGATCAGCAGGAGGATAAAACAAATATCTTCCACCGACCCAGAAACAAAGTTTCGTATCAAAAGGGAATAAAGATACTAAATCTGGAATCTTGAATCTTGGAGGAACTCAGCTGGTCAAGCAGGTCTGTTAAAGCAACAGGTCGAATTCGACGTTTCGGTCTTACTCCCAGTGAGGTCGAGCACAAGGAGCTGAATTATTATAAAACAGGTAAAGGTTTCACTGAGATTGTCAGGGAGAACATGGGATGTGCTGTGTAGCATAGCGTATGGCTGAGGGTCGGAATGAGATCTTCCGTCTATCTGTTCGGGAGGACAGGATGAAGGTCCTGACGGAACAAATGGGAAGTGAGGAAAAAGATTCCAAGAGAGAAATAGACAGAGGGAGGGTGGTGAACAGACTGACGACACTGGATGCGAACATATTGTCTGGATGTTGAGGTCTGCTCTAGTTAATTGTGGAAAGCTGCAATATGAGAGCAGAAAAACGCACTAATGCTAATATAAGAAAATAACTGCAGATGCTGGTACAAATCGAAGGTATTTATTCACAAAGTGCTGGAGTAACTCAGTAGTTCGGGCAGCATCTCGGGAGAGAAGGAATGGGTGAGGTTTCGGGTCGAGACCCTTCTTCAGACCCTTCACTAATGCTAATGCCATGTTGGCCTTCATAACGAGCGGATTTGAGTATAGGAGTAAAGAGGCCATTCTGCAGTTGTACCGGGCCCTGGTGAGACCACAGCTGGAGTATTGTGTGCAGTTTTGGTCTCCTAATTTGTGGAAGGACATCCTTGCTATTGTGGTAGGTCCGGAGGATAATCCCCGGGATGGCGGAACTGTCACATGGGCAAAGTTTGTAAAGATTGGGCTTGTCTTCACTGGAATTCAGTAGTAGCTGGCTGCACTGATAACTAGATGGCTGGATAACCAGTGAGCTACATTTCTAGCCAATAGGATGGACAGCCAGAGAGCATATTAGCTGTCTATATAGAAACATGGTTTGCTACCTGGGTAGCTAGCTACCCGCATTGCATAACTTGAAAGCTAGATAGCTGGATGTGTAGATAGCTGAATAACTAGATTGCAAGATCGCTAGCTAGAGATATAGGCAGTTCTCTGTGGGGTGCGCTCTCTCTCTCGCGAGGCCCGCAGAGGGAGATCTAGTCATATCTAGGTTTGTAGATAGCTACCTTGCAAGCTAAATTGACAGATAGATCGCTCACGCCGGCTATATATATATATGGCTGGATGCCGAGATGGCTAAATGGCTTTCTGGCTAGATGGTTGGAAGGCTAGCTCGCTACTTGGGAAATTGTTCAGCTTGGAAGCTGGCTCGCTGGGTAGATGGCGAGCTGAATAAAGCCAGATGGCTGGATGGGCAGATGGCGAGGTGGCTTGATGAGTAGATGGCTGGAAAGCTTGATGGCCAGCTGGCCAGATAGCTAGATAGCTTAGCAGCTAGCTAGATAGATAGATGACTACATGGCTAAATGACTTGATAGCTAGGTAGCAATAGGTGGTAGGTAGATAGCTAGATAGACAGTTTAAGAAACAAATAGCTAGATTCATTGCGACAGAGATAAATGGATAGCTCTATAATTAAATCACTAGATAGCTCGTTAGACTGCTAGCTAGATAGCTGGATAGCTAGATAGGTGGATTGCTAGCCAACAGGATAGATAACTAGGTAGATAGCTAAATATATAGTAAGCTAGATAATAAGGTAGCTCGCTTGGTAAATTCCTACAAGACTAAATAGCTATATAGCTAGGTGGATAGCTAGATAGGGAGATAGATAGACAGATAGACAGATAGATAGATAGCTAGTTAGTCTGTTAGCTATAGAGCTAACAGCTGGATGAATAGTCAAATTGATAGGTAGCAGGCTCCCTACAGAGGTGGATAGCTGTTTAGCTAGTTAGCATGACAGCTAGGAAGCTGGATATCAAGTTATATAGATTGATTACCAGCGGGAAAGACAGCCAGATAGCGTGTTAGCTTTCTAGATAGCCAAATACCTGCATTGCTAGATAGCTTGAACGCTAGACAGATTGATGGTGTGATAGCCGAATCTCTGCATAGCAAAAATAGTTAGCTAGTTGCGTAGGCAGCTCTTTGTGGAGTGCGGTCTCTCACTCGCTCGCTCTCGGGGGGGGGGGGGGAAGGGAGAACGAGAGAGACCCGTTTCGATCTCGCTAGATAGCTCATTAATCGCTATAAATCTCTCTTGCGATCTGGCTCGTGAGCTATCTACTGGTATAGCTGGCTAGATGCCTAGCTCACTAGCCATCTAGCAAAGCTTCATCAAGCTAAACCCGCTATCTGGCCGCCAAAGCTACTGGCTAACAATCTAGTTATCTAGTTATCTATCTCTCTAGCCCTCAGGCAAGTTAGTGACCTAGCTATGTTGCTACCAAAA
This sequence comes from Rhinoraja longicauda, assembly GCF_053455715.1. Taxonomy (NCBI): domain Eukaryota; kingdom Metazoa; phylum Chordata; class Chondrichthyes; order Rajiformes; family Arhynchobatidae; genus Rhinoraja; species Rhinoraja longicauda. Next base: position 7,703 of record NW_027602925.1, read on the forward strand.
TAGTTAGCTCTTACCTATCAATCAAGCTATCTCGAGTTGGATTGCTAGCCAGCAGGATAGACTGCCAGACAGCGTGTGAGCTATCTCGACAGCAAGATAGCGAACTACCTAGATAGCTATCTACATGCAATGCTAGACAGCTAGAAAGCTGGATATCTGTCTATCAGCTATCAGCGAGATAGCTGGAGATATTGATAGTAAATAGGTAGCTCTCTATCTAGGCAGCTATTTGGGGGGTGCGCTCTCTCTCTCTCTCTCATCCTCTGTGGCCCTCGTGAGAGAGGGAGATCTTTTTGAGTGGGAACGATAGGTGAGCCATGATAGAATGCAGGAGTGGACTCGATGGGCCTTGGTGCAATAACTCTGCTGCTATGACTTTTGTACCCAGTGTTCTTTTTTAACAGTGCACTGCAGCATCCTCACACAGCGCACCCCAGTGGATGTACAGTAGCAATAGACTGTCACATCGCTCTCCCGTGGATGAACATCAGCAGCACACTGCAACATCCACACACAGCGCACCCCAGTGGATGTACAATGGCAATATACTGTCATGGCGCCCTCCCCTGGATGAACATCAGCAGCACACGGCAACATCCACACACAGCGCACCCCAGTGGATGTACAATGGCAATATACTGTCATGGCGCCCTCCCCTGGATGAACATCAGCAGCACACTGCAACATCCACACACAACGCACCTCAGTGCATGTACAATAGCAATATACTGTCATGGCGCCCTCCCCTGGATGAACATCAGCAGCACACGGCAACATCCACACACAGCGCACCTCAGTGCATGTACAGTGGGAATATACTGTCACAGCGCCCTCCCGTGGATGAACATCAGCAGTACACTGCAACATCGAGGCACAACAGCCCTCACTGTCTGGACAATATAAGTGCATCGCAGCATCAGCATTGCTTATGATGAACCTTGTGTTCCCAATGCGAAACACGCAAATCGTGGTAGTACGTTTAGAGTAATAAATAAGGCACGTAGAATGCTTGCTATATTTGACCGAGTCATTGAATATGAGTCAGATGTCAATATTCAACTTTAGAGAACTTTACTTCGGCCGCTTTTGCAGCATTGTGTACAGTTATGTTCGCTCTCGTACACGAAGGATATGGGCGCTTCGGAAATCGTGTTCAAGACGTTTACAAGAACATCGCCTGGAGCGTATGAACGACCAGACGTTGGACTGATTCATCGGAGTTCGGGCAGTAACCTGATAGATCGATAGCAAATTATGAGAGGCAAATATATGGTAAACAGTCAGAACATTCCTCTCAAGATGGAAATATCAAGTAGTGAAGGCCACCCCTTTATGGTGAAAGGGATGAAGTTTAAACGAGGTGTGCGGGGAAAGCAAGGGGCATTAAGTGCATCGAACGTAATACCGCAGGTGGGCATTGGGTGATAAGGAATAGGAGTAGAATTAGACCATTCGGCCAATCGTCTTATCCGCCAATCTTTTTCCCTCCAAACCACATTCTCCTACCTTCTTCCCATAACTTCTGATACCTGTATTAATCAAGAATCTTTCTGTCTGCGCCTTTAAATATCCATTGACGTGACCTACACAGCCTGTTGTGGCAAATAATTCCACAAATTCATCAATTTCTGAAAAAATAAATTTCTGATCAGCTTCAAAAGAGAACGTAGATTAATTCTGAGGAAATGATCTGTTGTCCGAGACGCTCCCACAAGTGGAAACATACTTTCCACATCCACTGGATCTAAACCATTCACATATCTGTATGTTTCAATGAGGTCCACCCTCATACTTCTAAACTCCGAGTGCAAGCCGGGAGCCGCCAAACGCTCGCCATAGGTTAACTTATTGCTGGGATCATTCTTGTAAACCTCCTCTGGAACCTCTCCAGAGCCAGCACACATTTCCTCTGATATGGTGCCCAGAATTGCTCACAATATTCAAAATGCGGACTTCCCAGCGCCTTGTATAGCGTCAATATTACATCCGTGTTTCTGTATACAAGTTCTCTTGAAATAAATGCAAGCAATGAGTTTGCTTCCATTAGACAATAGACAATAGAAAATAGGTGCAGGAGTAGGCCATTCGGCCCTTCGAGCCAGCACCACCATTCCATGTGATCATGGCTGATCATTCTCACCGATTCAACTTGCAGATAAAAAATTTGGGAATCCTTAACCAGCACTCCCAAGTCCCTGTGCACTTCCGATTTATGGATTATTTCCCCACTTAGACAATAGTTTCCTACTACCAAATGCTCTGCTCTTTGCTACACTATATTCCATCTGCCACTTCTCTACCCATTCCCCCAACATGTCCAAGTCCTTCTGCGGAGTCCATGCTTTCTCTAAACTACCTGCCCATCCACCTCTTTTCGTAACAACCGCAAACCTGGCCACAAAGCCTTCAATCCCCTCGTCCAAATCATAATATAAAACGTAGAGGAGCGGGCAAACAACGATCCTTGAAGATCTCCACTAGTTACTGTTAGCCAACGAGAAAAAAATCCCTCTTTATCGCCACTCTTTGTCTTCTGCCATCCAGCCAACCAGTTATCCATGCTGGTATCTGCCCTTTGACCCCGTGGGCTCTCATCTTCCTAAGCAGCCATCTTGTGACACCTGGTCAAAGGTTTTCTGAAAATCAAAGAAAACAACATCTACTGTCTCCCCTTTGGCTGTTTTGCTATTTACTTCTTCAAATAATTCCAGCAAATTTATCAAACACGACCTTCCCTTCACAAAGCCGTGCAAACTTCTGCTTAATTCATCGTGCACATATAAGTACTCTGTCACATCATCCTGTATAACGGGTCCTAAAATCTTCCCACCCACTCCAGTGGTGTTGGACGCAGATGCAATAGTGACATTTAAGACAAGTTCAGATTTTCAGGTAATGAAGGGATATGCATTGTGAGCAGGCAGGTAAGGGTGGTCGTCTCATGTTCGGCACAGCTAATATTAGCCGAAAGTCCTGCCGTGCCTTGTACTTCGTGTAGGAAAGAAATGCAGATGCTGGTTTAAATCGAAGGTCGACACAAAATGCTGGTGTCGCTCAACGAGACAGGCATCATCTCTGGAGAGAAAGAATGGGTGACGTTTCGGGTCGAGACCCTTCTTTAGACTGATGTCGGAGAGGTCGGCGGGAAAGAGATAACATTTTGTTGGAGACAGTGGAGAGAGAGGGGAAGCAAAGGCTAATTGAAGTTAGAGAAGTCAATGTTCATATCGCTGGTATGTTAGCTGCCCAAGCGAAGTATGAGGTGCTGTTCCTCCAATTTGCGCTGGGCCTCACTCTGACAATGGAGGATGCCCAGGACAGAAAGTTCACATTGGGAATGGGGGAGCGGGGTGAGTTAAAGTGCTGAGCAACCGGGAGATCAGGTAGGACTGTGTGGAGCTGTTCAGCGAAACGATCGTCGAGCTTGCGCTTGGTCTCGCCGATGTCACTCCATCAGTACTATCCAACAGTATACCGTTACACCAGTACTACCCTACAGTGCGTCACTCCATCAGTACTATCCCACAGTGTCACTCCATCAATTCCATCCCACATTATGTCACAACAACAGTACTACCGCACAGTGTGTCACCCCATCAGAACTACCCCAGAATGTGCCATTATTTCAACACTACCCTACATTAGGTTACTCCATCAATACTACTTTACAGTCTCTCACTCCATCAGTACTACATGTTACTCCATTAGTCGTACACAAGATCGTGCCACTCTCATCAGTACAACCCCACAGTATGTCATTCCATCATTTCTTCCCGGCGGTGTTTCACTCTGTCAGTACCATCTTAAGTATGTAATTTCATCAGTTCTACCCACAGTTTTTCACCCCTTCAATAATACCATCGAATGTGTCACTATATCAGTACTACCCCAAAATATACCAGTCCTTCACTCCATCAGCCCAATCTCACTGTGTCACTCCATCAGTAATTCCCCACAGTATAAGAATTTCCCCACAATGCCTCACGCCATTAGCACTACCCGATTTTTATCATTCATTCAGGACTATCCCAGTGGGTCACTCCGTAAGTGCTGCCACAAATTGTGTCATTCCATCGGTATTACCAAACTGTGTCATTGCATTAGTACTACATCACAGTTTGTTATCACAATAGTACTACCGCTCAGTGTGTCACTCCGTCGGTGAAACCACACAGTGTCTCACTGCATCAATACAACTCAATATTGTTACACTACATCGGCACTGCCCAGCATCATGTCACTCCAGTGCAACCCTAGAACGTGTCACTCCATCAATGCTCCCCGCACTATGTTCTTCCATCAGTACTCCCCAAAGTGTTTCACAACATCAGGACTACCTCAAATCTGCCATTCCATCCGCATTACCCCACAGTGTGCTAACCCATCGCAGCGACTCCATAGTGTGTAATTCCATCACTATTTCACCACAGTTTTTCATCGCAACTGTACTACCGCAGAGCGTGTCAGTCCATCAGTATTACTGCGTCACTCCAACAAAATGTGCTATTACATCCGTCCTACCCCACAGTGTGTCATTCCATCAATACACCTCCACAGTACGTCATTACATCAGTACTACTCCACAGCGTTACACTCCATCAGTACAAAACTGGAGCGTGTTACTCCATCAGTACTACCCTACAATATGTTATTCCATCAGTACTACACCACAGTGATGCACTCCATCAGTAATGCCTTAAGGTTGTTATTCCATTTTGTACAACCACACAGACTCATTCAATTAGTATTACCCATCAGTGTAACTCTCCATCTGTACTGCCCCACTGTCAGTCCTTACCATTCCACAATGTGCAACCCGACAGTACCACCAAAGATTGGGTCAATACTTCGGTATTAGCCCACTGTGCGCCATTCTGTCCACACTACCCCAAGTGTGTCATTCAATCAGCACTACACCGAAGTATCTCACTCCGTCATTACAACCGCGCAGTGTGTCAGTCCATCAGTAATACGCACCGTGTGTCACTCCATCAGTACTGCTCCACAGCGTGTCACTCCATCAGTTTTACCCCACGGGATGTAGTTGCACACTGAAGTAGTACTGACGGAGGGACAAACTGCGTGGTAGTACTGATGCAATGACCTCACAATTTGTCACTAAATTAGTGCTATTCCACTGTGTCACTCCGTCAGTACTACTCCGCAGTTAGTCATAACAACAGTACTACACATTGTGCCACTCCATGAGTATTACCCGTAGTGTGTCACTACATCAGTAGAGCCCCACGGTGTATCATTCCATCAGAACAACGGCAAAGTGTGTCACTTCATCAGTACTACCGCAAATTGTGTCACTCCATCTGTACCAAACCACAGTATGTTAATCCACCCGTACTGCATCAACTGGTGTCACTCCGTCAATACTACAGCGCATTGTGTCACTCCATCAATACTACAGCGCATTGTGTCACTCCATCAGTACTACCACACATTGTGTCACTCCATCAGTACAACTGCGCAGTGTGTCACTTCATCAATACTACTTCAAAGTGTGTCACCCCATCTGTACCAACCCAGTGTGATAATCCACCATTACTACCATACATTGTGTCACTGCATCATTTCCACTGCACAATGTGTCACTCCATCAGTAATGCCCCACACCGTGTCACGTCGTCACTAAAACCCACAGTATGCCATTACATCATTACAAACACACATGTTCACACCCTGAAACACAGTCAAACACGCACACACACATAGCCGTGCACGAAGACACACGCAATCTCTCAAATGCAATCACAAACAATCAAATATACTCTCACACATTCTCACATACAATCAGACGTACACATGCACTCACACTAACAGATATTCACACGCACTAGCACGAAGAGACATGCACTTATTCACACACATACACACGAACACATTCTCTGACAACACCATCATATACTCTCCCACACGCGCACACACACACACACACACTATCAAAGAATTACACGCTCAAACACTCTGGCAAACTCACATCCCACATATTCACTCACATTCTCACAAACAGCCACACACACGCACAGACGCAAACACTGTCCTTCACAAACCCACATGCCCTCTCCCACTCAGACACAGATACATTCAATCTTGCATCCACACTTACTAATACTCACACACTCGCACGCACACTCACGCACTCGCACAGACACACACACACACACACACACACAAATATAGGCACTCTTACATACTCTACCCGCATGCACACGCGCACATTTTGGGATTGAGTTTATCCTTGGATGTTCGCGTCGAGCAGCGCAGTGTGGCCGGGAGTGTTCCCGGTGAGCTGGGCCAAGCCCTTCAGTCGGCCCGTGTCGGCCCGGTTCGCCCACCGCGGATGGCGATGAGAACCGCGCCTCGGGAGCGAGGTGGGAGCCGCGAGAAACCGCAGAGAGCGAGGTGGACCGTCGGAGAGCGAGGAAGGCCGCCGAGAACGAAGGGGCGACCCGCGGTGCGGCGGCAGGCAGGAGATACAACTATCCGGCCAACGTTTGTAACTTTGTCGGCGTCAAAATGTGGCGCCATGTTGGACTAGACAATCTAAAAAGTTAGCTCTCAAAGAAACCAATTAAAACTAGCTCTTTTAAACATTAGTAACAACAGGAAGCGGGCCAATCGCAAGTTATCTCGACAACGAAAGTTAACGATAAATAAAAATATGGAGACAAGGTTAAACAAAAAGGATAATGCGGATACTAAAGCTACGGACTCGGCAAAGAGAGCCACGCCAGATAAGGGAATCAGCTGTGGGGAACAAGACTCTGTAATATTGGCGGAGCTACGCAAGTTAAGACAAGAGCACACAGAAGCGGTAAATGACAACAAAAAAGCTCTGGTGAGACTAGAAACTAATTTAAAGGAGCTTTTGGAGAGAACCGCTTCACTGGAGTGACGAACAGTGAACATAGAAGAAAGGTTGGGGGAGACGGAAGACAGGGCAGCGCGGCTGGAAAGATCAGTCGCCTTTCTTCTTCAAAGAGAGGCGGCGTTAGCCGCAAAATGTGACGACTTGGAAGCAAGAGCGAGACGTAATAACATACGGATACATGGGATCCCGGAGGGCGCTGAGAAAGGCGACACCATAGGATTTGTGACTGATTTCATCCGAACAACATTACAAATCTCGGCGGCCGTCGATATCCGCATCGAAAGAGCGCACCGCTCGCTGACTACCAAACCGAAAGAGAGTGCGGCTCCCCCGCGAGCCATCATCGCCCGCTTCATTGACCACCAGGTGAAAGACCGCATCATACAACAAGCATGGAAACAAAAAATAACATATGAGGAACGGACCATTTACTTCAACCATGACTACACTACCGAGATACAGAAGAAGAGGAAACAAGTGCGGGATGTAATAAAAAAGTTGAAGGAGAAAAACATAAAGGCACAGTCCCCATATCCTGCAAGACTGAAGGTGTTTCTGGGAACAGAGAGGAAGACATTCAATACACTGATGGAGGCTGCCCCCATGGTGAAGGACATGGGGATCCATGTGGAGGAGGACGAGTGGGAGAAACTACAGAGAGTGAGGATGGAGGGCAGCTGGACCACGGGGACAGGACAGAAGGGAAAGAGGAGACAGCCACCCATCACAGAGGCGGACATACAAGCCCTCGGTCTGTGAACTCTGAGGTCCACAGTGGTAAGGACTAAAAATAAAAATAAAAAACAGCCTGGAACTAAGGGTAAAAAAATAAATGACAATCCTGAAGTATATATAATGCGGACAATCTGAATTTATGTTTAATGTTCAAAGAATTGAAAAGGAGCTAGTTATGGGATTTAAGTAACACTTATACTGAATAATGTCAAAATTGGTTGAAGGAGCAAAGCTGGATCTCAATTTGAGCAAGGAGCAACTTAATTCTGAGAAGTTGCAGGTGCACATTGTGCCATTTCCCCAGAGAGAGTGCCACACTCTCTGATGACGGGACTTTTGGGAGTCACATGTTATTTTTGAATAGTAGTTCAGAGGGAGATGTGTATTGTTTGTTTGTTTTTTCGCTGTGTATCGTTTTGCACAGTTGTTTTGATTTATAGGAGGAACCGAGTTTATGGCCTACATCTTAAAATGTCATGAATAAGTTGAACCTTGTTTCTTATAATGTGCACGGTCTAAATCACCCTATTAAGAGAAAGAAAATATTGAGTCAGTTGAAGAAACTACAATGTGCCATTGCACTAATCCAAGAAACTCACTTGAGTGAAAATGAACATAAAAAACTGAAAAGGGAATGGGTAAACCAAGTATTCCATGCTTCATATGGCAAGAAAAGGGGGGTGGCCATACTAATTAATAAATCCCTACCATTTTCTGTAGAGAAAGTGATTAAAGGTGATATGGGAAGATATATCATGGTGGTTGGCACAATAGGAGATATGAGTATTTCAATATTAAACATCTATGCCCCAAATGAAGAAAATGAAACATTCTTTAAAAACATAGCCAATATACTTACCAGTAACGGACGAGGGATGATAATTTTGGGAGGGGATTTTAATACCATACAGAATGGTAACTTAGACAGGTTGCCATCTGAGAGGGGACCAAAAACAAAAAAATCCAGAGTCCTAAATAATGTTATAAAAGAATTAGGTCTGGTTGATCCATGGAGACATAATAATCCTAAAGGAAGAGATTTTACCTTTTACTCTAACCCACATGGGAGTTATTCGAGGATAGACTTTTTTTGTGTGTCAAAACAACAGATACATACAGTCAGGGACTGCAGTATAGAATCCATAACTATAAGTGACCACGCCCCTGTCATACTATCCATTGAGCTGGGCAGGGAATCCTTCTTTAAGTACTGGAGACTTAATGTGTCAATCCTATCAGATGAAAAGGTTGTCAAAGAACTAAAACTAAACTTAAAGGAATATTTTCAAATAAATGACAATGGCGAGGTCTCACCATCGACATTATGGGAGGGAGGAAAAGCAGTCATGAGAGGGAAAATAATAGAGATAACTTCCAGATTGAAAAAAACTCGAATGAAAAGGCAAGGAAAGCTAGAAAGTAAAATCAGAGAGTTGGAGTTAGAACATAAAAGAACAAGAAACAATTCTATTCTCGTCGAATTAAAAAAAAATGAGACAAGAGTTAGACGAACTTTTAACATATAAAGCAGAAGGAGCTCTTCGTTTTATAAATCAAAGATATTATGAGATGGGTAACAGAGCAAGCCGGTTACTGGCATTCCAACTGCGAAAAGCTCAAACAAATAGAATAGTTACAAAAATAAGACATCCCACTTCCAATTTTATTATGGCTAAGCCAAAAGAGATAGCAAAGGCCTTTGCAGAATATTATAAAAACTTATACAGTGACTCAGAATCTAATCTCACTGAGACCAAAACACAAGAATTTTTCAAAAAACTACATTTACCAGCATTAAAGGTAGAAGAAGCATCTGAAATGATAAAACCAATTTCGTTACAAGAAATAGCCGATACTATAAAAACCCTTAAAAGTAACAAATCCCCAGGTACAGATGGCTTCTCAGGGGAGTATTATAAATGTTTTGCAGAAGACATAACACCAGAATTATGTAAAGTTTTTAATTATGCGCTGTCAACAGGAAACCGCCCAGATACTTGGTCAGAAGCCATAATTTCCGTACTACATAAGGAGGGCAAAGATCCGACTTCATGTGAGGGATATAGACCGGTCAGCTTGCTCTGTAATGATTTAAAAATATTAACAAGCATACTAGCACAGAGAATGCAACAACATATAACTAAATTAATCAAGCCAGATCAAACGGGGTTTATCCCGGGGAGACAGGGGGCTAACAATATCAGGAGAACACTAAATCTTATATCATGTGCTTAAAAATAATCCCAGACCTACCATGCTGCTTAGCCTAGATGCACAAAAAGCGTTTGACCGCGTGAAATGGAACTTTTTATATCAAACATTGAAGGTTTTTGGGTTTCACTCAACGTTTATAGACTGGGTAAGAATTGTCTATAAAAATCCCAAATCACGGATCAGAATTAATGGCTGCTGCTCAGACTTCTTCTACCTCAAAAGAGGAGTCAGGCAAGGAGATTGCCTGAGCCCGCTACTGTTTGCTGCAAGTATTGAACCGTTAGCAGAGTCAATAAGACAAAATAAAAACATTAAAGGAATAAAAGATGAAGGGGGCATAGAACACAAGACGTCATTATTTGCGGACGATTTATTAACATACATAGTGGAGCCCTCCACGTCTATACCAGCTCTACTGGATAACTTAAAAGAATATGGTGAAATATCAGGATATTTGACAAATGAAGCCAAATCAATAGCAATGATGCTCTCAGGAGATTGTCCAGTGGAACTTAAAGAAAAAGTCCATTTTAAATGGACCAAAAAAGGGTTTAGATACCTTGGTATAATTATCACTTCGAATACAGCACAACTATTTGAAGCTAATTATGGGAAACTGATATCTGAGATAAAGGATGATTTGGCTGGATGGGAGATTTTGCCGTTGACTCTGATGGGAAGAGTAGAAACAGTCAGAATGAATATATTGCCAAGACTGTTGTTTTTGTTCCAATCGTTGCCTATTATGATCTCGGGAGCTTTTCTAAAAAAACTGGATAAAATTATATCGAAATTCTTATGGCAAAGTAAAAAAGCAAGAATTAAATACAAGACGCTTCTTAGCAAAAAAGAAAAGGGAGGGTTGAACTTGCCTAATTTAAGAAATTATTATTGGGCAACGCAACTCAGAGCCTTAATCATGTGGACTAATAAAGAGAAAGATTCAATGTGGGTGGAGATGGAGCAAAACGCTTGTAAAAATTTGCCTTTAGAATCACTCCCATTTTTAAACGAGAAGGCCCGGAAGAGGCTCAGGATGGGCAACGAGTGGATTAGGGTAACAATGAAAATCTGGTCAGCAGTAAGAAAGAAGCTGAAGCTGTCAAATTCTGTAAGCAGGGCTACTAGAATAGCAAAAAACCCAGACTTTGTACCATCTACCATGGACTCAGGATTTGACAGATGGGCTGACAAAGGGCTAATATACATAGATCAAATGTTTCAGGGACAAACAATGAAAATATTCACACAACTTCAAAAAGAATTCAATTTACCTGCTCATGACTTTTACAAATTCTTACAGCTAACAGATTACCTACAGAAGCATCAGGAATGGGAGAACATCTGCAAGACTCCATCTAAATTAGAGGAAGTGTTGTGGGGGTTCTCGGAAGACAAGTCAAAAAAAGGGATTATATCAAAAATTTATGAAGCACTACAACATGAATCCAATGAGAACAACTTACATATCAAAGAAAAATGGGAACTGGAAGCGAATATCATAATATCAGAAGAAGGGTGGGAGGAATCATTTAAAGAGGGACATAAACTAACTAAGAGCCCAACATGGAGGGAATTTGACTGGAAAGTTAAAATGCGTTACTTTTATACTCCATTCATTACATCGAAATATAGTAATACAACTGATTTATGTTGGAGGGAGTGTGGAGAAGTTGGGGACTCCACTCATATATTCTGGGATTGCCCAAAAATACAGGATTTCTGGAAGAATATTCAAAAGGAAATTAAACAGATTATGGGCATTAACTTCCCTCTGGAACCAGCACTTTACATTTTGGGTATAATTCCTGACAGTATGACAGATAAGAGTTCGAAACATTTACTGACAATCCTGCTGCTGATAGCAAAGAAGACGATAACAACTTCTTGGTTGAAACCACAGCCTCCAAGCATAATGCAATGGAGAGATAGGGTAAAAAATGTGTATATAATGGAAAAAATCACAGCAAGGTTACAGTTGACAACAGACATGTTTGATAAAAGATGGTCATTATTAAAACAGGCAATGCCGGGACTCTAGTCTCTTCCGATTTTGGGAACTTAAAGTAAGGGTATTTACATTCAATATGCATCTCCTATGTTTGTTTAGTTTGTGTTTGTATGTATGTAAAAAAAATAATAATAAAAATAAAAAAGAAAGTAAAAAAAAAATAAAAAAATGTGGCGACTCTTGTGTACCGCCTCGGTGAGGTCTTCTACATGATGTTACCGGGTTGTCTGCAAAACTAAGCATTTCACTCTACCTGGGTCCGTGATAATAAGGTATCACTGAATCATTGAAATTCCCGCAACCACATACACTAACGCATACACACACACACCGACTCATGTGCACAATCTCACACATTCACACTCGCATACACGTGCTAGCACACTCTTGCACGGACTCGCACACTCACACTGTCACACACAATCAATATCTAATGCGAGTCAGGTACACCTCTGGAGAAATCTAGTTGAGTATGTCAGTTCAGTGCAGTTTATTGTCACGTGTACCGAGGTACCGTGAAAAGCTTTTGTTGCGTGCTGCCCAGTCAGTGGTAAAACAAAATACATTATTACAGTCGAGCCATTTACAGAGTATAGATACATGATAAGGGGATAACGTTCAGTGCGAGGTAAAGCCTGCAAAATCCGATCGAGGATAGTCCGAGGATCAACAAAGAGGTAGATAGTAGTTCAGCATTGCTTTCTGGTTGTGGTGGGATGATTCCGTTGCCTGATAACAGCTGGGAAGACACTGTCCCTGAAACTGGAGGTGTGCATTTTCACATTTCTGTGCATTTTGCCTGATGGGACAGAGGAGAAGCAGGAGTGGCAAGGGTGCGACTCGTCCTTGATTATGCTGCTGGCCTTGCCGAGGCAGCGTGGTTTATAAATTGAGTCAATATATGGGAGGTTGGTTTGTGTGATGGTCTGGACAATTCGCAGCAATTTCTTGCGTTGTTGTATGGAGCTGTTCCCAAACCAAGCTGTGATGCATCTTGATAAAATACTTTCTATGGTGCATCTGTCGAAGTTGGTGAGAGTTGTAGAGGGCACGCTGAACTGGCTAAGCCTGCCAAGGACATGGATGGGTGAAGTTCGGTTCGAGACCCTTCTTCAGACTGATTGTGGTGGGAAGCTGGAGAAGGCTGGAACAGCAGGACAAAGCGAGTTGAACGATGAGTGGGTGAATACCGTTTTCATAGTTAGGTGGTTGAGACCAGAGGTTAAAAGATAAAAGTTGCGAGATAAGGATTGAGCAGGTTGGAATTATAAAGAGAGAGGAGGGAATATCGGTTGAAGATGGAGGTGGAGGGGATTAACAAGTGCGAGTCCGCGTGAAGGAAGAATAGAGCGAGGGAAAAGCGGGAAGTTGCACGTTAGTTACCTGGCATTTGCTAATGTTCATACCATTAGGTTGCAAGGTTCCCAAGCGGACTATGAAGCGGCGTTCTTTCTGTTTTAATGTAACCTCTCTGGCGCTGGTGGAGGCCCAGGACAGAAAGGTCAGTGTGCGAGGGGGGAGTTACAATGGCTTGCAACGGGGAGATACGGCAAACCTTAGCAGAACTAGGGTAAGTGTTCGACAAAAAACGGTCGCCGAGTCTCCATTTCACCACGCCGATGTAAAGGAGGCCATATCTGGAACACCACATGCAGTAGATGAGATTAGAGGAGGTGCAGGTGAACATCTGTCTCACCTGGAAGGGCTTCTCGAGCGTGAGGGAGGGGGTTTAGGGACAGCTGTTGCATCCCATGGTGGCTAACCGTTTTAACTGCACTTGCCAAGAAAGGCTTTGGAAAGAGAAGTGATGGTAAGTGATGGAGAGGTGAGGAAATGGATAGAGAAATAGGTCGTACAAAGATAAAACGGAGAGATAGGGGAGAAGACGAATGAAGAGGTGGAGGGAGAGTGAACGATCAAAGGGAGAATGGGAAAAATGAGGAGAGAGGGGAGTTCAGAGCGAGTGGGTTGGCAAAAGGGGGAGAGGGAAGCATTAGAGAGATACAGGGAGAAGGAGGGAGAGATGCAGTAAGAGTGGGAGGGGAGAGAGGTTGGCAGAGAGCGGTCGGCACAGAGAGGGAGAATAGAGAGTGTAGGGGCGAGAATAACAGTTCAGAGAGAGAATAGCAGTAAAGATGGAGAGAGAGAGAAAGAGAGGAGGGAGAGATGTTGCATCATTCGCCGTGTGTTCTACTTTTAAGACAATTCTGAGGCGGCAATGGTTCTGTTCACTGAGTGTCGTGAGTCTTTGGGTCGTTCCTCCTCAGAGGTGATGAAGGTGGAGAATGTTGTTGTCCCAAGGCAAAGCCAGATCCATTCCAGGCAGGCAAGGACTAAATGCTTACTAGGGGTCGCCGGGAGTGTGGGGTTGAGGTTACAATCAGTTAAGCCGCGATCACATTGAGTGTTAAAACAGAGTGGACGGGCCATTTTAGTCTGAGGTGATCTGTTGAACTAATTCATCACGCTGACAAAGGCTGTCTAGTCCACCTTTAAACTGGGCACCAGAAGCATTGAGACGGTCCCTTAAATTTGGGATTGCCTTGCTGAGTGAAGGAAATCAGATAAACAACACGAGGTGGAGAGTTGGACCAGATGGAGTTTGAACCAATATCCCCTTTGCTGGAAAAATGCCGCACCCAATTTCCATCCCTCAGTATCGCCACAATTCCCAGTCTTCGGAATTTCTCAATCAATTCCCTGAATAAATCACGACCTGTCTCAGCAGGGATTTCACTTGGCTGATGTCATCTGTTTGCGAGTCATTTCCAAATCTCTATTTTTTAAAATCTGTTGAAACTTCACTGTCCCGGTGGAGACGGAAAATGGTATAAAATCTCCGGGAATGTTCTGCCCTGGCATTTCATTCCGAGAGATTCCGGCAGTTCACGGGGACACGTCGCTGGGCAGAGAACATGTGGGAAAAGCTGTACGAATATTACGCCGTGGAGAAAATCTTGTACGTGATCATTGCTGCCGTTGGAGTCCCTGGTAAGTGAGCAGAACGATTCAAGTTTTATAACTCCGTCTGTTAACCGGTGTTGACATGATTCTGATCGTGTTACAATATTCCTAACTGATGATTGTTGTACAAGAATATGTGTGGGTGGAACTCAGAAATGAGAAAGGTTTAGCAACACTTATAGGGGTGTATTATAGACCGCCAAATAGGGAACGAGAATTGGAAGAGCAAATATGTAAGGAGATAGCAGATATTAGTAGTAAGCACAGAGTGGTGATTGTGGGTGATTTCAATTTTCCGTATATAGACTGGGAATCACATTCTGTTAAAGGGCTGGATGGTTTGGAGTTTGTAAAATGTGTGCAGGATAGTTTTTTGCAGCAATACGTAGAGGTGCCTACCAGAGAAGGGGCAGTGTTGGACCTCCTGTTAGGAAATGAGATGGGTCAGGTGACGGAGGTATGTGTTGAGGAGCACTTTGGGTCTAGTGATCATAATGCCATTAGTTTCAATATCATTATGGAGAAGGTCAAATCTGGACCAAGGGTTGAGATTTTGGATTGGAGAAAGGCTAATTTTGAGGAGATGAGAAAGGATTTAAAAGGAGTGAAATGGAAATTGTTGTTTTATGAAAAGAATATAATAGAGAAATGGAGGATATTTAAAGGTGAAATTTTGAGAGTACAGAGTCTTTATGTCCCTGTTCGGTGGAAAGGAAAGAATAATAATTTGAAAGAGCCGTGGTTTTCCAGGGAAATTGGACACTTGGTTCGGAAAAAGAGGGAGATATACAATAAATATAAGCGGCAGGGAGTAAATGAGGTTCTTGAGGAATATAAAGAATGTAAAAGGAATCTTAAAAAGGAAATTAGAAAAGCGAAAAAAAGATATGAGGCTGCTTTGGCAAGTAATGTAAAAGTAAACCCCAAGGGGTTCTACAGATATGTCAATAGCAAAAGGATAGTGAGGGATAAAATTGGTCCATTAGAGAGTCAGAGTGGACAGCTATGTGCTGAGCCAGAAGAAATGGGGGAGATATTAAACAATTTCTTTTCTTCGGT
Organism: Rhinoraja longicauda; assembly: GCF_053455715.1. Taxonomy (NCBI): domain Eukaryota; kingdom Metazoa; phylum Chordata; class Chondrichthyes; order Rajiformes; family Arhynchobatidae; genus Rhinoraja; species Rhinoraja longicauda. The sequence goes on from NW_027602925.1 coordinate 23,569, forward strand.
ATTTACCGAGGAGAAGGATATTGAATTATGTGAAGTAAGCGAAACAAGTAGAGTAGTGATGGAAATTATGAGGATTAAAGAAGAGGAGGTACGGACACTTTTGAAAAATATAAAAGTGGACAAGTCTCGAGGTCCTGATAGGATATTCCCGAGGACAATGAGGGAAGTTAGTGCAGAAATAGCAGGGGTTATGACGGAAATATTTCAAACGTCATTAGAAACGGGGATGGTGCCGGATGATTGGCGCATTGCGCATGTTGTGCCTTTGTTTAAAAAAGGTTCTAAAAGTAAACCTAGCAATTATAGACCTGTTAGTTTGACGTCTGAGATGGGAAAATGAATGGAAAAGATACTTAGGGACAATATATATAATCACATGGATAAAGAAGGCCTGATTAGAAACAGTCAACATGGATTTGTGCCTGGAAGGTCATGTTTAACTAATCTTCTTGAATTTTTTGAAGAGGTTACCAGGGAAATTGATAAGGGGAAGCCTGTGGATGTTGTCTATATGGACTTTAGTAAGGCATTTGACAAGGTTCCACATGGAAGGTTGATTAAGAACGTTAAATCGTTAGGTATTAATAGTGAGGTTGCAAGATGGATTCAACAATGGCTAAATGGGAGATACCAGAGGGTAATGGTTGACAACTGTATGTCAGGTTGGAGGCCAGTGTCTAGTGGAGTACCCCAAGGATCTGTGTTGGGTCCACTGTTGTTTGTCATTTACATTAATGATCTGGATGATGGTGTGGCAAATTGGATTAGTAAGTATGCAGATGATACTAAGATAGGTGGTGTAGTTAATAATGAAGTAGATTTTCAAAGTCTACAGAGAGACTTGGGCATTTTGGAAGGGTGGGCTGAAAGATGGCAGATGGAGTTTAATGCTGATAAGTGTGAGGTGATGCATTTTGGTAGGACAAATCAAAATAGGACGTACAGGGTAAATGGTAGGGAATTGCGGAATGCAGTGGAACAGAGGGATTTAGGAATAACTGTGCATTGTTCCCTGAAGGTGGAATCTCATGTGGATAGGGTGGTGAAGAAGGCATTTTGTATGCTTGCCTTTATAAATCAGAGCATCGAATATAGAAGTTGGGGTGTAATGTTAAAATTGTACAGGGCATTGGTGAGGCCGAATCTGGAGTATGGTGTGCAGTTCTGGTCGCCAAATTATAGGAAGGATTTCGACAAAATGGAGAGGGTACAGAGGAGATTTACTAGAATGTTGCCTGGGTTTCAGCACTTAAACTACACAGAGAGGTTGAACAGGTTGGGTCCTTATTCTTTGGAGCATAGAAGGTTGAGGGGGGACTTGATAGAGGTTTTTAAAATTTTAAGAGGGACGGACAGAGTTGACGTGGGTAGGCTTTTCCCTTTGAGAGTGGAGAAGATTCCAACAAGGGGACATAACTTCAGAATTAAGGGA